>NC_091452.1:21032617-21196497 GCF_964237555.1 Oryctolagus cuniculus
ACCACCTACCAATAAATGTCCCCACACCTGTGTCCCAGGCCAGCTCTGGGGGAGGACCCAAGCTGAGACATGTTACAAGAGAACTTTTTCTCCCCGGCCACATGTCTTAGATCCTTGAGGGCAGAGCCTGGGTGCACTTGGGTCCCCACTCCCAGGGATTCAGCTGGAAGCCAGCAAACATTCAAGGAGGGAGAGAAGGAGGGAAGGGACCAGAGAGAAACACCCAGCTCTGTCTCGTTCCACTGCTCTGCCACGGCCGGGTGCACCCCTCCTACCACCTGCGTAGCCGACAGAAGCCCCTTTGTGGACTCCGTCCCCGCTCCCTGCCCCCACCAGCCTCACAGGCAATGAGTTATAAGCTCTGGAGGACCTGCCCGGGTATAAAAAAGTCCATGATAGAAAGCTGGAGCAGCCATCTCTCTGCCGTTTTGTGCCCATGAGCAGGTGCACAATGCAATGGCCCTGATTTTCAAGATCTGATTAAACTGTCAGAGACGTGGCTCCAGCGCCATAACTCCTCCCCACCTGGATGGGGCCGAGCACTCACAGGCCAGTGCGCACCACACATGCTGGCGATAAGGCTCTGTCAGCGTGTCTGTTCCTGCATCCCGTCTGTGGGATTTGTTTATGTAAATCAGATGGATTGGGTGTGCAGGGGAGTGGAGGGGGGAGGCATCCCCCACGTGCTGTCCCCGTTGATGCCATGCTTGTCTCAGGCGAGGCCAGCAGGGGACAGCGGAGGGCAGAGCCCTAGTGACTTCTTAGAGATCCCACTTCTCAGCAGTGCTCCGTGGCTGTTAGCTTTCCGTGGGAGTGTGGGAGGTGCCAGTGTCCATGCCTGAGGGCGTGGTGAGCTTAGCCACTGGTAGTGATGCCACACCCCTCCACGTGTCAGAGCGCTGATCCCAGCTGATCCCAGCTGATCCCAGCTGCTCTGCTTCTGATCCAGCTCCCTGCTACTGTGCCTGGGAAAGCAGCAGAGGATGGGCCAAGTGCTTGGGCCCCTGCACCCACACGGGAGACCTGGAGGAGGCTCCTGGCTACAGCATAGCCCAGCTCTTTGGGGAGTGAACCCGTGCCCCTGCCCCGCCCGCCTTCCACACACACACAGCAGAGACAGAGATCTGGAGGCACTGAAGCCCTCCCAGTTCAGGGTCTGCACTGCCTGGACTCCACCCCTGTGGCTGAAGCAACAGCAGTGAGGGTCTTGGCGTCCCTGCAGGTCGGGGCCGGGCTCACCTGGAACCCGGGCTCCAGGCTCTGTCGCACGAGGGCCTGGCTGGGGCTGCAGGCTCAGGTCTAGGTCCAGCAGGGGTGGGATGTGCTTCTGTCACTGGCAGAATTCAGATCCCAGCAGGGCAAAGCAGGCAGGGGCATTGTCCACGTGGACCATGTGGACATTGTCAACCCCACAGCTTGCTCCTCCAAGGGTGCAAGCTGAGAAAAGAGAGAGAGGGAGGGAGGGAGAGGGAGAGAGAGAGAGAGAGAGAGAGTCTTGGGAAATGGCCGTGCATCACCTGGACAGCGGTCTGTTTTTTGGAAGCAGGTGCCTGGGGCCGGCAGCTGTGGACGGCAGCAGGTGCATCAGCAGCCAGGGCTCTCCTGCCGCTACTGCCCCTCCCCAAAAGAAGATCCAGACCGAGCGGGGGCTGCCAGGGGTGAGGCTACTTCCTGCCACCTGACTGCCCTCCTGCAGAGAGCAGGAACGGAAGGACCTGGAAGGGAAAGCAGGTGGGCTCCTGCAGCCGAGGGGAGCACCTGGGCTGGCGCTGGACGGGGCGGGAGCTACATCCCCCGCTGACCCGCGGACATTTCCCCACTTTTGCCAGCACCTGCGCGTGGGCGCTCGGGGCCAGGAAGGCGTCAGAGGCGAGCAGGCTGTGGAGACTTGCCCCAGGCCGGCTGCCCCGTGCCCTCGGCCTCTGGCTGACAGTGCACCTGCCCATGGCTGAGGGAATGGAGGCGACAGAAGCAAGGCAGCCGTGTTGGCAGGAGGACAGAGTGACCACTTAGCCCTGTTGTTCCTGAGAACTCAGGGCCAGGACCACAGATGCAGGATGAGAAAGGCCTAAGCCCCTCTCTGGATTCCAGTCTCCCTGTGTGCCCAGGGCTTTGCTATCAACCTGGAGGACTTGCTGTAAACTTCTACTCACCCCTCAAGACCCCAACTAAGAGCCCTTCCCTGTTTGACCCCAGGCCGGATGCGGTGGCTCCCTTGTCCTGAGACTCGCCTTGCCCAGGGGCTTGGTCCTCAAGGCTGTGTTGTTCCCACCGATGCTGCACCCAGGGGAAGGAGCTGGTGCGAGGGACGGAGCCCTGTGGCTTATAGCTCTCCCGAGTCCCCCACACACTCCCTCCCACCCTCGGACCCCCGAGCCCAGCAGAGCCCCCTTGCTGGGGGGCGGGGGCAGAAGGTGGGGAGAAGGAAGAGGGGGCAGACATGGGGTGGAAGAGACAGAGCCACACTCTGGAGAGAGAGATGGCGGCAGGTGCAGGGGGGACAGACAAGGGGACACAGGGACAGAGAGGTCTTGAAGCCCAGAGCGGCTTGGGGAGAGCCTGGCCAGCACCCCCAGGGCGTGGCCAGGCGGGCTTGGGTTGGGGAGTCCGGCCCCGGCCCCGCCTCCTCCTGGGCGCAAAGCCCCCGCTTTGTTGGGCAGGCAAAGCCAGGCGCAGGGCGGGCAGGGCTCTGCATGTTGCCATGCAGAGGGCAAACCCCACCTAAAGAAGTCCCCATTTCCCCTGCCCTGCACCGTCGGGCAGGGGCGGGGCGGCCCGGGAGGGGTGCGGGGACACCCCCCACCCCGCACCCACAAAGGCAGGGCCGCCCCTCGTCTCCCTCGGCCTCTCTCTGCCCCTTATCACAGCCCAGCCCGTCGCCGCCGTCCCAGGCAATTTGTTTCCTTATTGAAGGAAAACAAGTCTTGGGAGACGAGGTGACCCGGCCGCGATAAGCGGCGGCTTCACCTGAGTCCTCTTATCAGCGCGCGGCCGCCCGGCCTCAGATTTCTCATTTCGATGAGGAGTGGGCGGAATTGGATGAGGCCCGGCGGCGCGCCCCCGACCCCACCGCCTGGAGCGGGGGCTGGGGGGAGGGGCCAGAGGCCAGGGGAGGGGGCAGAGGCCAGGGGAGGCGGCCGCCGCGCCAGGAGCCCCCAGCCCCCAGTTTCACCAGGGACATGGGGGGAGGCCGAGGCCGGGGTGAGTTTCCCAGAGCGGCTTCCTCTCTCGCGTTTTCTGGCTTCCTCCTCTTTCTGGGCTTTGTCTTTTTAAAAGATTTGCTTATTTATTTGAGATGCAGAGTCAGAGAGAGAGAGAGGTCTTCCATCCACTGGTTCACTCCCCACATGGCAGCAAGGGCCAGAGTGCAGGGGTCCAAGGACTTGGGCCATCTTCTACTGCTTTCCCAGGCCATAGCAGAGAGCTGGATCAGAAGTGGAGCAGCTGGGTCTTGAACTGGCGCCCACATGGGATGGTGGCACCACAGGTGGCGGCTTTGCCCTCTGTACCACAGCGCCGCCCACCCCCAGGCTTCCTATCTCACCCGGCACAGCCCCAGCTGTTGCAGCCGTTTGTGGAGTGAACCAGTGGTTGGCAGATTTCCCCCACCCCCAGCCTATAACTCTACCTGCCAAATCAATCAATCAATCTTGAAAAATGAAAAAAGGAATCTGTGGACAGACCCAGGAGCTCCAAGCTCCGAGGCCGCTCTCGGCCGTGTCCCGGGGTGGGGAGGATGGTGGCACCTATGTCTGCCCATGGCGTCCCCACCTCCTGCTTGGGCTGTGTCTTCTCTCCCCATAGCCCAGTCTACAACTTTGAGTGCTCCCAGTGATGGGGAGCTCATCCCCTTACCAAGCACCCACTTACCAAGCACCAGGCCACCCGCACCAGGGACGTGGCTGCACCTCTCCGTGCCTCAGTGTGCATAATCGAGAGTGGGCTCGTGGCAGTGGCCACCAAACCTGGCGTGGCAGAGAGGGATAAGGGGCGTGGCCGGTCTGTGGCCGGTCTATGGATTTCAAAGCCCCGGCCAGCTTAGGAGTCGAGGGAGGAGGAAGCAGGTTTGTCGATCAGACAGACCTGGGCTTGGATCTCCGTCCCACCGCCCTCTGAGCTGGGGCCTGGGCGAGTCACTTCCCCCTCTGAGACTCGGTTTCCCCATCTGGAAATGGGGCTGTTCCAAGCTGACCTCTGACACTTGTGAGGCTTCAGCCTCCCTGGGCGGGGCAGCCGCTGCTCCAGGAGGCGGGACATCTGAGAGCGACTGTTCTCCAGGGCTGCTTCCCTGAAGCCAGCGAGCCCCTTCTAGTCCGGGCAATGGAGCCACGGGGGACGGAGCCACGGGAGACCAGAGCCACAGGAGATAGAGCCACGGGGGACGGAGCCACAGGCGATGGAGCCACGGACAGAGCTACAGGGGACGGAGCCATGGGAGACAGAGCCATGGGGGATGGAGCCACAGTGGATGGAGCCACGGGGGATGGGCCACAGGGCCTGTATGTCTGAAACACCTGCCTTACTCTACCCATGAGGGTCTCCGGGCCTCACCCAGCCCAGCCAGCTTCCTGCAGGGGGAACGGTCGCTGGCCCCAGGGCCTTGGCTTCTCCCAGGGAGCTGGGCCTGGGGCATGCAGGACAGCACTGCTGGGTGGGAACTCCATCCAGTGTGGCTCCCAGCCTCAGTTTCCCCATCCCCCCTCCCCCCAGAGGGACGTGAGCAGACCAACCCCAGCCAGCACTTGGCTGCACCACACCCTAATCCGAGTCCACCAACCCGGGACGCCACAGACAACGGAGGTCCAGAAAGGGCAGGCCCCTGGCCCCACGTCACACAGCACGCACGGCCCAGCCCCTGCTGGCTTCTCCTTCCCCATCCCACACATGGACAGGGACGCCCCCCCCATTTCCATGCTCACCCCCCCATACACACACACACGGAGCCCACAGGGGTGTCAGGCTTACTCCTCCTTTCGCCAATGAGCCCTGACGGAAAACTGCTCCAGGGACACGGAAAAATATTTCCCCAAAACCTATTTACTCGCAGATCCCCGTTGCTATAACAACTCGACACAACTGGTTCCGCGGCGTCTCCACCTTCCAAGTCCCGCCGAGCTGCGTGCGCCGTGTGGAGACGTCCGCTCGGCCTTCTCAATAACAACACATTTTTTCAATCAGTTGGAGCCTGGGATCTTTTGTTTTTTGTTTTTTTCTCTATAAACACACGTAAAATATGTCGCTTCAAAGCTCCCAGGGAGACACCGCTGGTTTAGAGCCCCGAATTTTCCTCTGATCAGCCCCACGAGATGTTTTCCCAAAGCAAGACGATGCCAACAGCGGCCGCCCGGCTTGCGGGTTTGCTAAACCCTCTTGCAGTGTCTGCTCCTCGCCGTCCGCAGTCTTGGGGTCCTTGGTGAGGATCCATGAGCCCCGATTTGGCTTGGTCCCCTGGCCCTGACAGGCTGTGTACCCTTGGGAAAGTTAACATACATCTCTGAGCTAGAGAGAGATGCGAATTGGTCCATCCGGGCCCCTTGGTCTCCAAGGCACCTTAAGATCACAGCCCTAGGGGCTGGCGCTGTAGCCTAGTGGGTAAAGCCGTCGCCTGCAGTGCTGGCATTCCACATGGGCGCTGGTTCAAGTCCCGGCTGCTCCATTTCCGATCCCGCTCTCTGCTGTAGCCTGGAAAGCAGTAGAGGATGGCCCAAGCCCTTGGGCCCCTGCACCTGCATGGGAGACTTGGAAGAAGCTCCTGGCTCCTGGCTTCAGCCTGATCCATCCTTAGCCATTGCAGTCATCCAGGGAGTGAACCAGCAGATAGAAGATGTCTGTCTGTCTCTCTGTCTCTCTGTGTTTCTGCCTTTCAGATAAATAAATAACTCTTTGAAGACCGTAGCCACCATATGTTTGGATTTCTGAGACAGTTCCTGTTTCAGATTTTCTGTCCCAGGCTCCCCGAGAGCCTGCATCCAAGCTGGAATCGGCCCCTTGTCAGCCGGTCCAGCTCACACCGAGGGCCAGCCCCTGGCGCTCAGCGCTCCGCCTGGAATGTTTGATGATTTGCAAACAGAGGCCCAGAGAGGCATTCCGGAGTGTTCCGGAGTGTTCCTTTCGCAACCGGCTTTGCAAATCCTGCAGCACTCCGGGCCGGTCTCTACTCTAGGAAGCGTCCATCTGCTGCTGGGTCCCCGGCCACCCTCTAGGTGCGCACTGGTGTGATGGCCCATTTCACAGATGAGGACACACTCCCAGGGGCCGGAGGGTTAATCTCAGCCATTGCCCACAAGGCCCTGCTCCTGGCGTCTCCCTCTGTCACCTCAGCTGTTCCCATGAGCTGGAAACTATCACACAGAGAGGTTAGGTAACTTGTCCGAGGTCACACAGACAGCAAGAGGAGTGGCAGAATCTTCCAAAAAGGCAGGATGCCGGCCTTGGCTTCCCCTAGGGCTCTGAGCCCCCCAGCATGGCGGCCAGGACCAGCCCCGCCCCCTTCCCCCAACTGCGAAGCCCCCTGGGGCTCCCAGGGCTCTCTCCTCCCTAATCATTGAGACCCTCTGTGATGCGACCTCTGCCAGCTGCCCACCCCCCGGCACGTGGCGCCCTTGATCCTCCACGCACACGAGCCCACCTGCTTCTCGACCGCTCAGGCCAGGAAACCCTGGCTCCCCCTGGAGTGTCTGGCACCTGCCGGCCTGAAGCACCCCACCCGGCGGGAGCCCAGGAGGGCAGCGCCCAGGCCGCACCGGGCACTCCCATGGCCAGTATGCCAGCTCCTCCACGTCCCTCCCATCCAGGCCCCCGGCCAACCCTGCCTCGGCACTGCCGCACTTCCTCCAGCTGTCCCGTCTTCCAGTCAATTCTCCAGACCTCAGCGGGAGGGAGCTTTGAAAACACAAATCTAATCATTCCACTCTCCCTTGAGCACTCGTCATTCTTAAAGCGAATCTAAAGCCACCGCATCTGACCCGGTGACCGCGCCAGCCATGTCTCCGCACCGCACACCCGCACGCACACGTCAGACCTCTGCCGCCCTGTAGCTCGTTCCTCCTGGCCTGCTCTTCTCCCTTCCCTCTCAGTAACACAGCTCTTCCTCCGGGAAGCCCTCCCTTATTCCTCCCCCCAGCGAAGTCAGGCTCCTTCTATGTGCCTACAGTCCCCTGCCCTTCCCCCCCACACCTCAAAATACACAGCACACATAGCAGGCCCCGCACACACGGCTCCTTCCTGCAGCCCCCTTGAGAGCAGAGGCCACACTGTGGTTCTCCTTGGACTTTACGTACTTAGAACAGAGAGCTCCATAACTGAATGCATGGCGGGTATGGGGGTGGGTGGGAGGTGAAGAGATGGGTGGACGGGCAGCTGCTGGAGAGGTGGGTGGGTAGGTGAGTAGGTGCTTGGGCTGCTGTGTGGATGCATGGATGGAAGAGCAGATGGATGGGCAGTTGGGTAGAAGTGTGGATGGGTGGGTGGATGGATGGATGGATGGACAAATGGATGGGTGGGTAGATGGATGGGTGAGTGGATGGATGGATGGACTGATGGACAGATGGATTATGGATGGATGGATGATGGATGGATGGACAGATAGGTGAATGGGTGGATGAATGGATGGATGGGTGGATAGATGGATAGATGGATGGATGGATGGGTGGATGGATGGATGGATGGATGGGTGGATGGATGGATGGGTGGATAGATGGGTGGATGGATGGATGGATGGATGGACAAATGGATGGGTGGGTAGATGTATGGGTGAGTGGATGGATGGATGGACTGATGGACAGATGGATTATGGATGGATGGATGATGGATGGAGGGACAGATAGGTGAATGGGTGGATGGATGGATGGACGGATGGACAAATGGATAGGTGGGTAGGTGGATGGATGGGTGGGTGGATGGATGGGTGAGTGGATGAATGGACGGACAGATGGACGGATAGGAGGATGAATGATGGATGGATGGATGGATGGGTGGATGGATGGATGATGGATAGATGATGGATGATGGATGAGTATATGGGCAGCTACATGACTAGATGGGTGGTAGGTGTGTAGATGGATGATGGTGGTGAGTGACATGGGGACACATGGATGTATGGACAGACAGATGGATGGATGTATGGATCAATCAATTGAATGGATAACAAAGTATGGGGTGAATAGGTAGATGGGTATATGCCTAGATGGATGGGTAGGTGAACAGGTGTGTTAGCAGGTAGATGGGTGGATGTGTGAGTGGCTATGTGGCTGGCTGAATGGCTGGCTGGCTGGATGGACAGATGAGTGGACAGACGGATGGAGTGGATGATGGATGAATGGGTAAGTGGGTAGGTGGATGAAATGTTGGATGGCTGGGTGGTGAATGGATGAGTGGTTAACATACAGGCAGAGGGAAGGAAATCGCAAGGACCACCATACAGTAATTGAGATTTGAGTGCTAAGTTATTCACGGTCCCTAACACACAGCAAGTCCATCACACACGGTCCCTGAGCCAGTGGTTAAAGGAAAGTCACCGCACAGCCGGTCTCGGGCTTCCACAAGCACCTGTCGTTCCTCGTGGCACGTCCTGTGTCTGCCACCTCACCCGCTTCCATCGCCCGGCCTCCCACAGCTTCCTGTGGTTGCCATGTGCCTCTCGGTGGCCAAGCTGCCCGGGTTCCAGCCTGCACATTCATTATTGAGTGATATAATCCGAATTTGTCTAATGAATTAATAATCAACCACAGGGTGTTTTAATAATGAAAAACTTAGCATTGAGTTTGGATAATCACACTGGGCTTTCAGAATGACATTACTTCCTGTGAGAACAA
This sequence comes from Oryctolagus cuniculus, assembly GCF_964237555.1. Lineage (NCBI taxonomy): Eukaryota > Metazoa > Chordata > Mammalia > Lagomorpha > Leporidae > Oryctolagus > Oryctolagus cuniculus. Next base: position 21,041,431 of record NC_091452.1, read on the forward strand.
GATCAGAATCAATTAGATGGAGATCAGTGGCACCCCCAGGCGCCCTCCCCCAGGCCATCGGAGGACCCACAGGGACCAGATCAACTTCTCTGTGAGTGGGCTGGCGTCCAAGGGGTCAGCACCTTCACAGGGTTTTAGAGCTAGGGGGCATCCTGGGAGGGAAAAGGAGGGGGCACCCCTGACTTGCACTGAGGGTTGGAGGCAGAAGCACCTAGTGGGACAAGAGAACACACCTCCGCGCCTGCAGCTGGAAAGACCAAGGTTCAGCGAGAAGCCGTCAGTGAGGAAGTGCCTCTCTGGAGCAGCAGAGCCGAGCCGTGTCTCTGGGCTCCTTGTCCAGCGCCAGCCCTGGATTGCTCATGCGACCTCCTTCGCCCACTGCAAGTTGCTTGCAGGGCTGAGTCCTGGCCGTGTCTCCCATCTCAGCCTTGCAAACCCCAACGCACACACACAACTCAGTCATGACTTTAGCTGATTCCCTGCCTCTCTGCCTTTGCCTCTGTGGCACCTTCTGCCCAAGACACTGCCCCCCTCCCCCTTCCACCTCCTGACAGTTGCTGGTGAATTCCTCCCAGCAGGGATGGATACCCTCCGTCCCTTTCTGCCCCCAGGGTCCCCGCTACATGAGGACATCTGGTCTACCTGTCTCTCTTAAAAGACTGGCAGCCTGCTAAAGGCAAGGATGACTCCCGTGGATCCGGTCTCCTTGGGGCCTGACAGACGTGGATGTACAGAACGGGGTGATTCAAGGCCAGCTGGGTGGAGGAGGGTGCTAGGGTTTGAATGCCTCCCTCCCAGCTCAGCTGTTGGAAACGTAACCCCAAGGCAACTGTGTAGAGATGGGGACTTGAACAGGGGATGAGGTGGTGAGGGCTGAGCCCCCACGAACCCATTATTGCTGCTTTCATGCGAGTGGTTCGTTACTGTGAGACTGGGTTCCGTGTAGTCATCCACCCATGACCTGCTCACACACTCATCATCCATTCTGCTGATTGAGCGATTGAGCCTTCCTTCCATCCACGCATCCACGTAGCCACTCACCCATTCACCCCTGTACCCACCTAGGCATCCATTTATCCATCCACCCATCCACTCATCCATCCATCCACTCACCCACCCATTCACCCATCCACCCCTCCACTCATCTGCCCACCCACCTACCCACTCATCCACCCATCCATCCATCCACTCACCCATTGACCCCTGTACCCACCTAGGCATCCATTTACCCATCCACTCATGCACCCATCCACTCATCCACCCACCCACCCACCCATCCACCCATCCACTCATCTATCCATCCACTCGTCCATCCATCCACTCACCCATTCACCCCTGTACCCACCTAGGCATCCATTTACCCATCCACCCATCCACTCATCCACCCACCCACCCACCCATCCACCCATCCACTCATCCACCATCCACTCGTCCATCCATCCACTCACCCATTCACCCCTGTACCCACCTAGGCATCCATTTACCCATCCACCCATCCACTCATCCACCCATCCATCCATCCACTCACCCATTCACCCCTGTACCCACCTAGGCATCCATTTATCCATCCATCCATCCACTCATCCATCCCTCCACTCACCCACCCATCCACCCCTCCACTCACCCACCCATCCACCCATCCACTCATCCGCCCACCCACCCACCCACTCATCCACCCATCTACCCATCCACCCCTCCACATCCGCCCATCCACCCCTCCACTCATCCACCCCTCCACTCACCCACCCACCCACTCACCCACCCATCCACCCATCCACCCATCCACCCGTCCACTCATCCACCCTTCCACCCACCCACTCACCCACCCCTCCACCCACCCACTCACCCACCCATCCACCCATCCACCATCCACCCATCCACCCATCCACCCATCCACTCATCCACCCATCCACCCCTCCACTCATCCGCCCATCCATCCATCCACCCTTCCACCCATCCTCCAGTCAGGTGACCTGTGACAGCAGCACATAACAGACTAAGACAGGGGGAGAGAGAGGGAAAAGGAAGGAAGGGAAAGAAATATGGGAGTTTGGCTCTGAATTTATTTCCAAGGCCACCAGAAAGACATGTTGGTTTAAAAGCACTGATCTGGGGACATCTCACGGGGATATATTTAAACAACAATAAAATTAGATATATTAAAGCGAGAGAAATCTTTGCAGGAGGGCAAAGAATGATAACGAAGGTGGATTGGTGGACTGGTAGATTCTAAACCAGCACAGTGTGCACGGGCGCACACACACACACACACACACACAGAGCCCTTGCTGGGAAGCCTACGTTGTTGACCCCAAGGTCCTCCAAGAAGTGTCCTGAAGAAGGCACTTGAGCTAGTGGCTGCGGCCGCCCCAAGTGGGCCCCCGTGCAGGGCTGACAAGAGGCAGCTGGCGCTGCAGCCGGTGCACTGACGATTTGTTTCTGCGAGCTCTGGTCTCACCACTTGTGAGCACAGACCCAAGGTCAAGTGCAGGTGCCAGCCGCATTTGGCTGTCCTCACCGTCTGGTAGGTGACAGTCGCCTGAGAGCAGGAGGCGTTTGGTGAAGTGAACGCGCTCCCTCTCCCTCTCCCTCTCCTCCACCCCAGAGCAGGATCTCGGGGTCTCAGCTCCAAACCCTACGGTGAGAAGCAGGGGAGCGCTGCAGACTCAGCAGCCAGGCTTCTGGGGTTCAAACACCAGCGCGGACAAGCTGTGTGACTTTGGATGCATCTCCTGGTTTCCCTGTGCCTCACGGTTGTCCGGGGGATGAATGAGTTGATTTGCTTAAAACGCCACGTTAGGGGACATCATCTCTTCTTCCCTCCTCTGCTAAGAGCATCTTTTATTTATTGAAAGATTTGTTCATTTATTTGAAAGGCAGAGAGAGAGAGAGAGAGAGAGAGAGGTCTTCCATCCATTGGTTTACTCCCCAGTTGGCCACAACAGCCGGAGCTGTGCTGATCCAAAGCCAGGAGCCAGGAGCTTCTTCTGGGTCCCCAACATGGGTGCTGGGGGCCAAGGACTTGAGCCATCTTCCACTGCTTTCCCAGGCCACAGCAGAGAACTGTATTGGAAGTGGAGCAGCCGGGACTTGAACCGGCACCAATATGAAATGTCCCGGATGCAAGTGGAAGCTTCACCCGCTGTACCACAGCATAGGCCTCACCTTTCATTTCTTTACCTGGCCCATAGAAGGTTCTGGAAAGCCAATGGAGTCAGGTGTCCATGGCGCTCCAGACAAGGTGGCAGCGATGATTAAGGTGCCCCTGACTGCCTCCCGAGGTGACCACTGCCACCTGTCTGTCTCCAGCCATGCTGGGCTCCTAGGGCACCAACGGGTCCGGCCATCATCCTGTCCTCAGCACACGGCGGGGACTAGACCCAGAGTGGGAGGGGTGAAGGAACGCAGGGAGGGAGAGACACAGGGAACCCCCAGCCTCAGTGACCCTGCCAAGTCCTACTGCTCTTCAGACGCAACGCACCGGGAACAGCAGGCAGAAGATGCACTCAAGCTCCTTACAGACACAGAGCCCAGAGAGGGCCGGCTACCTGCCCAAGGTCACCCAGCAGGTGCTCCCCCTCCCCCAGGGCCTCTTCCTGCCAACGCCACCCTCTTCCTCCCTCCTCCCCTCCCCAGCCAGGTGCTGTCAGCTCCCTCTCCGTGTCTCCTCCCGACATGGGCTGGGCTCCCCTTCTGGAAAACACCCTGGGGCCTGCAGGCTGGCAGCAGTGAGGTGACTCAGGGCCAGGTGGGAGAAGCTGGGGGAGCCGGGAGGAGGCGGGGTGCCAGGAGGCCTCTGTGGGTCAGGAAAACAACGCCGAGGAAGTCTTGGCCCGGGCTCAAGAATGCAGGAAGTGAACGCTCCTCTCCCGCGACAGAGCCGGCAGGCCCAAAGCCCCTCGTGGTGGGGGCTCGGCCCACCTGCCGCCCGCCCGCCCGCCCGCCCGCCTTGCGGCCTTCTCCCTGTCCCTCCTGGCTGTCCCCCATCACCCCCATCACCCGGTCTGCCTGCCCCAGGCCCTCCCTGTTGGGGTGCGGGAGGACAGAGGAACACGCGGGTCAGGGCTCACGGGAGCGGCCCCCTCTCTCCACTGGGCAGGGCTGGGGGCTGAGACTAGAAGCCGGTGCAGGGGATGCTGGGGCAGCAAGGCAGAGCAAGGGGCACCGCCTCCTGGGAACCGCCCCAGGCCTAGGCAGTGTCCGGTCTGGGAGTGAGGGGGCTGGGGGGCTTATACACCTGCCACAGCATGGCCCAGGAGCCAACTTGCTGTCATTTGATCAGATTGGAAGCCGTGGGGTAGACCTGCATGGGGATGGTGGGAGCCCAGGGGCAGTGGGTGAGCCCCCACAGCATGATCTGCACCCACGGAGCTCCACCACTGACACAGCCCTACCCACCTCCCCCGCCCCCACGAGCCCCTAGCATTATCTGCAAGCAGCAGAGCTGCCCCCATATCACAGATGAGCAAGTTGAGGCCTTGGCCAGGAAGCTGCTTCAGTGACAAAAGGCAAACAGGGGAGGTCACGGGGCACGCGCTGGGGACAGGGAGCTGAGCCACACCTCTTGGGACTCCCACATCCCACAGAGGGGAGCCCGGGATGAAGTCAGCCTCCACTTCCGATCCAGCTCCCCACAAATGCACTCCCTGGGAGCAGCGGGGGATGGCTCAGGTGCTTGGGTCCCTGCTGCTCACATGGGAGACCCGGATGGAGTCCCAAGTTCCTGGCTTCAGGAACTTGTGTGGATTTGGGGAGCGACCCAGCAGTTGGAAGATCTCTCTGTCTTCTCTCTGTCTCTCTGTGTCACTCTGCCCTTCAGTTAAATAAAAATAGACAAATCCATGCCTTGGTCTCTCAAGCCAAGCGAATCTGCTCTGCTGTTAGCCCAGGCCGTGGGTTCAAAAACTTGTCTGCCTTCTCTTGGCTGCAGGACTAAGCCTTCACAGCCCTTCAGCCTCAATAGTCTCACCTGCAAAGTGGGCACAGGCCCTCCCCAACCCAGCAGAGCCGATGTAAAAACACAGACAGAGTGCGAGAGCTGAGGTGCCCTGGGCCTGGGTCCCCAAGTCCCTGCGCCTCCATCTGCCGTCGTGTCCCTCGGGGACTTTGGGCCACTTCACCTGTCAATGCGGCCAATGCTGACAGCGAGGCAGAATGGGCGCTGGGACAGTGTGTGCACAGGGCAGGCCCATGGCAGATCCCCAGCAGTCGGCAGCCGTCTGCCTCCGTGGGCTCTGCACCTGTGGATTCCAGCAAGCACCAATCCAAGATACTCTGATCAGCAAACAGCGTCAACATCAAACGTGCACACACGGTGTCTTCATTATCCCCCACACAATAGAATAGAGCCACTGTTTTTAAGATTGTTTCTGTTTTATTTGAAAGAGAGAGAAAGAGAGGGAGAGAGGGCTTCCATCCACAGGTTCACTCCCCAAATGACTGCAACAGCCAGGGCTGGGCCAGGCCCAAGCAGAGAGCCAAGAACTCTATCCGGGTCTCCCACATGGGTTGCAGGGACCCAAGGACTTGAGTCATCAACCGCTGTCTCCCAGAGGCGCTGGCGGGAAGCTGGACCGGAAGCAGAGCAGCCAGGACTCAAATCCCACAAAGTGGGATGCCAGCAGTGCAGGTGGCAGCCTAACCCGCTGCGCCACCACGCCAGCTCCAAGCATAGCAATTCTTTGGGCTGCAGAAGGTGTTACAAGGCATCTGGAGTTGATTGACAGTCCCCAGGAGGATGTGCCCGACCCAAATGCTATCCACTGTGCACACAGGACTTGGCACCCATGGCGTCCTGGAACAAATGCCTGGCAGAGACTGAGGGACACTGGGTGGGGGGGATGCCCAGAGATGGGGGCTTGGGGACAACCAAATGCGGCTGCCCTCAGGGAGGGTCAGCAGGAGAGGAGGGGGCAGGGGCAAACCAGGGGAGCGAGGGCATGTGCACCGAGGACAGCCAGGCCTGGGCCAGGGGCAGTGGGGTGGGCAGAGGGGGCACAGCACCTGGGGCCTTGGTCAGTGGGTCCAGAGGGGTCAAGGTCGACCTGCACTTCGGAGGGGCTGGGTCCAGCCCAGCGTGGGACCTGCAGGTACATCCTGGGATGCAACAGCCTCTGTCCTCCCAGCCAGGGCTGTCCCTGTCCCGAAGCTGCCATAGGCCTCGCCCCTGCCACCCCTCAGGGCCCCTGCCAGCCCTGTGGAAGACCCCAATTGTGTCCCTGGCTCTCAGTTTCTGTTTGGCCCAACCTTGACCATTACAGAATCTCTGTCCCTCCTTCCTTCTGTGTCTCTCAAATAAATAAGTTTCAAACATCAAATGCAAAGAGCAACCTCGCGGGGGAAATCCCCCCGTGGGAGACAGGGGAGACAGGCACAGGTGCTGGGGCCACAGAGAAGGGAGCATGGACACCCAGCCCCGCCCCCCATGTCTCTTCTTCCTCTCCCTAACCTGGGTATACATTTCCCCTTCTGCAGACACTCCTGCGGTCCTGGCTCTGCCCGGAGCATCGGCTGACAATGTATTTTCTTTTAAGATTTTATTTATTTACTCGACAGGCAGAGTTACAGAGCGAGAGACAGAAAGATCTTCCATCCGCTGGTTCACTCCCCAAATGGCCACAGTGGCTGGAGCTGAGCCAGTCTGAAGCCAGGAGCCAGGAGCCTCTTCCGGGTCTCCCACACAGGTGCAGGGTCCCAAGGACTTGGGCCATCCTCTACTGCTTTCCCAGGCCATAGCAGAGAGCTGGATCAGAAGAGGAGCAGCTGGGACTCGAACTGGCGCCCATATGGGATGCCAGCACTGCAGGCGGAGGATTAATTACTGTGCCACAGCGCCGGCCCCTGAGCTTGTATTTTTAAACAGTAGCTCCAACACAGCAACACTGAGATACAATAATTCCCGCGCTCGTGCCCTGGCGGGGCACACTACAACTGCTCTTCTGGTAGCCACAGATCGGGACTCCCAAGCATGCCAGGGCCAAGTTTCACGTGCAGCCGTCACCCCGAAAAGCCGCGGACCCTTGCCCCTCCTCCTGCCGCCCTCTGAGCCCCGCGCGTCCATCCCCGGTCTCTGCGGGTCGGCACATGCGCAGACTCAGCCACGTGCGGCGTCTTGGGGCGGCACGAGGTTTCCCGGGGTTCACGGAGCTTGTCGCCGGCAGGCGTGGCGCGGTGCTGACCCAGGGCCTGTTCCGTCGCCTGCTCCTGCACAGCCTGATGACCTGTCATGCGCTCTGCCTGGGGTGGACGCCAATGCCCGGAACGCTCCGCGGCCGGCTCCGAGCACAGACGTGTTTTCATTTCCCGGGACTGACTCGGTGTTGAATCACCTGGGGACCTGCCAGGTGGCTCTGCCCTTCTTGCTTCCTGTTTGCACACGCACACACACACACACACCCTACCTTGCATTTTCCAAGGTAACCATAGCCCGAGCCAGCAGTTCACATTCATCTGGTTTGAATCTCACCCCACAGCTTCTGGGACCGATAGGCACCGCAATCACCCCATCTCACAGATAGCAAAACTGAGGCTCCCAAACCTCCTGCCCCGCTCCCTCAGCCACTGGCCCAGGATTGCCACAAGCAGCTGCCTGGCTCCTGAGCACTTCACCGTGCACCCTGCAGGCCAGATGAAACTCGCAGACCACCGTCGTCAAGGAAGGGACCCTGGCCACCCCCGACAGGTGATCCGGGCAGCAGGGACACTTGCCCGGGGGGCTCAGCCGGCCACCAGGGAGTGTCCTCAGGGGCTGTAACTGGAGAGGCTGGGTCTTGGGGCTCCTTGCCGAGAAGCAGGAAAGGTACAAAGGGCCCTTTGTCGGGCGCGCGCATTGTCTGGCCTCACAGCCGGCTTTGCAGAGGGCCACGCTGTGTCTGCCGAGCAGCTGGGCTGGCTCAGGTTCTCCGGGGGCCCCCGGGGCTAGGCCTGTGGCTGCCTGTGGGGGAGAGGGGATGTTGGAAAATGTCTGGGTTGGGGGGGGGGCTTCATAGACACTTAACCCGGGGAAGTCAGCCCCTGGGTTTTTAAGCTACTTTCTAGTCCTTGGTTACAAAGTCTCCACACGGGCTTAAAAGCGTGGAGTGGTCCCAAGGCTGTGTGAGCTCCTCCCACACAGAGCCCAGCAGCCAGGGCTCTGCCTCCTGTGTGTCTTCCCCAAAACCTGGCTCCCGCCTTGATTATGAAAATGTATGTGCAGGGGCTGGCGCTTGTTGCACAAGGGTTCACCCGCCACCTGTGACCCCCGGCATCCCATATCACAGTCCTGGCTGCTCCGCTTCCAATCCAGCTCCCTGCTAATGCGCCTGGGAAGGCCGCCGAGGACAGCCAAGTGCTCCGGACTCTGCCACCCATGTGGGAGACCTGGATGGAGTTCCAGGGACCTGACTTTAGCCTGGCTCAGTCATGGCTGTTATAGCCATTGGGGGAGTGAACCAATAGATGGAAGATCTCTCTCTCTCCTTCTCTCTCTCTCTCTCTCTCTCTCATTCTTTCTTTCAAATAAATAAATCTTTAAAAAAGAGAGAGAAGTCTAGCGTTTCCCAACATTAAAGAGATGGAAATGATCAGCCCAGAATGGATGTTTTACCTCGTGCACCTGTAGTGAATTAACGCACTGTGCTCCATGGGCATGCACACTTGGCACGCTTCAATTAAAAACCAAGAGAGAAGAATCAGTTTTTTTAAACGCTCACGCCTTTCCCCGTCTGCACGGGCCACGCCATTGCAAAGTGCACTCCAGAAAAGGCAGCAAGCGACAGGTTCTGGTGGTGGGCATTCGACCTAGTGATGAACGCACTCGTGTTCCGTGTTCCGTGTCAGAGTAGCTGAATCCCGGTCCCAGCCCCACCCCGGCCCCAGCACCCTGCTGCTGCCCCACCCTGGGTGCCAACAGGTAATGGCCCAAGGACCAGGGTCCCTGCCTCCCTGGTGGGAGACCTGGATCGGGTTCCTGGCTTCCGGCTTTGGCCTGACCCAGCCCCCTGGGGGAGGCAGCAGTTGGAAGGTCTGTCTGTATGACTCTTTCTCTACCTCTGCTCTGTTTCTCTGCTGGCTTCCCTGCTTCGGGTGCCCCCTGAATGCCACCCCCCAGATGTGCAGCCGCGAGCTCGGCCCCCTGGAAGATTTTCCCCGACACGGGCAGGGTGGGGGCCGCTGCACTGTCGGGAGACTACGGGCTCTGAGGCTGAGCGATGTTGCCCGGAACGCTTACAGACATAACGGAATTGCTCAAACACAATCAATTAGGCGCCGTATTAACATATTTCTCATTGTAATCCAGCCGCGAAGAGGAGATCCTAGAGACTGTTTATGGCTGTGGTGAGCTAATATTTGTTAAGGTGATTAATATGTTTTCCAAAGGCCTGCGACGGGCACGGCAGGCATTGTTCATCTGCACCAGCGGCAGCCTGAGGGTGAGGGCTTGGGGGGCCTCCATCCTCACCACCCCTTCTCCTGATCTGGCCCCTTCACACTCAGACACCCCCACCCTCACAGCCACAAATCCCCCAACTCCTCCTCCTTGCTTCCCTCCCCCGCCAAACTCCCCACAAGCAGCCTTAACCTCCCGTCTTCCTGTGCTCACCTTCCAGTCCCAGCTATTTTAAACATCATTATAGAAATTTCTAGAACTTTCTAGAACAGCATCATCCACAAGAACCTTCGCGAAGTGTGGTGAATGCCCTGGCGTTCGCACTCCATCGCTCCTCTGTCCAACACGCTCAGGTTGAGCTGAGAGCGACCACACCCCCATCACTTGTATGACGGTGGACCACTGCGATTGTTATGTCTTGTTATCAATGCTTGTTGCTAAGCTGACATCAGGGACTGACCCTATCGTAGGTGCAGGTGCACAGGGGAACTCCCAGGAGATGCCAGAGGCCACCCATTCCCCAGGGGGCTCGGCACATCACCCCTCCAGATGAGGGGACCTCTGCATGGCCCAGGCAGAGCCAGCCGCACCTGCTGCCCTGGCCTGCTACCCCGGGAGCACCTGTCACTCACTGACACACTCAGCCATCAGCTCAGGTGGCATGGGCCAGGGAACGCTCCAACATGGCTGTGCCAACCCATGTTCCCCCCAGCAGGCAGGGCTCAGGGTCGCCGAGTGTCCTCCCAGTTTACAACTGCAATCCCATGGTGGCATCACCTGGGCTTTCTCAGGTTCTACTTCCTGTTTATGACTGAGGTCCACCAGTCTCCAGGAGCATTGGTCATGTGAGTTTTCTCTACTGCAAATTGGTCACATTCGTCGTCTATTTGTCTGTGGAGCGGCGGGGATTCTTCTTGATTTGCAAGAGCTCTTTACATATTATACATTGAATCCTTTCTCAATTAAACGTGTTCAGATATCTTTTTGTAGTCTTTCTCTTATGATTTATTTATAATGATTTATTTATAATGACTTTGGTTGAAAAGAAGTTGTAATTTTAACATAACCAATATAATTCATTTTTTCTTTATGATTTATTTGTGCTGTGATTAAGAACTCTCCTACCCCAGGGTTGTAAAGACACCCTATATCTCCACCCAGAATGTTCAAAAGTTTCTATTAAATAATAAAGCTCAAATTTATTTGTGTGAATGTCTGAGCTACGAGTCTGGGATCGACTATAATGTTGTGTACATTACTTGCTTATGCTGCGTAATGAAGTACCCCAAGTTTGGCTGGTGAAAGCAATGTGCCCAGCTTCCTGGTCATGCACACCAGAGGTCGCTCGTGGCCCCTGCACCCACATGGGACACCTGTTTGAATTGCTGCCTCCTGGCTTCAGCCTCAGCCCCGCCCTGGGCACCACAGGCATCTGGGGAGTACACCAGGAGATGGGAGCTCTCTCTCTGACTCTCCAATAAAGAAATACTGCTTTAATGGCCCCGTGGTTGCTGTGCACAGGGAGCTGGAGCCTCACTTGGGCTGTGACCGCGCCAGCGTGGGCGTGGCAGGGGCTGGGGTCTCATCAGAGACCTGACTGGGGCAGGATCTGCTCCCAGGCCCTTTAGGCGTCAGCAGGAGGCGCTCTCTGCGGCCGCGGGTTCACGGGAGCCTGGTCACTCCACGCCGGCCACAGGGAGAGAGAGAGAAAGGCTGTTCTATGTGGAAGTGACAAGTGACACTGTCCCCTCTGCCATCCCGAGCCGACTAAAAGCAAGTCATGGGTTCCGCCCACACTCAAGGGAAGGGGGACACACAGGGACGAGGACGCCAAGGGGTAGGGATCCTGGTGCCACCTCCGAGCCGACCTGCTGGGGTCACTTCCTGGCAGGTGTGTAGGTGGTCCTGCCCTGCCCCAGTGCCGGACACCACCTCCACCACCGCCCACAGACCTTCCACAGGCACGGACGTCTGCTCCTGGCTCCTTTGTCACTGTGACGTGCGTTCGTTCGTGCTCTGTGACTGTCACCAAATACCTGAGGCCGGCTAACTCGGGGACCTCACAGCTCAAAGTCCTTGGCTGGCCTCCCCCTCCCCCACCACCTTGGCCGTGCCCCTCCTGGCCGGCCGCAATACAGGAGGACGATCCCTGGGAGACCCCAGAAGCCAGAGAGAGACTCAGGAGAATCACCCTGAGTCCTTGGGGGGCACAGCCCCCACCTTCAACCTAAGGGCCGCCCACCACCAGGCCCCCTCCCAACACAGAGGCCCACGCTCCTGGGAAACACGGACACTTAAGCCAGGACAGTGCTCCTGCGGGGGTCACCGGTGCCTGCGTGGTGCCCAATGCCCTGGGGTCTTTCAGCCAGCACCCCCCAACCCGCCAGGCCCCCCCTCTCTGGACCCTCACTCTCCAGATGGAGACCCTGCCCCAGCACAGCTCTCCTCTGCGCGGGCTGGGGCCTGCCCGGCTCTCCTGGGAGCTCCTGTCACCTCCAAGGCACCACCTGATCGCACCCCCCCCATCCTTACACCCCTCCCCCCCAGCCACGGCCTCCTCTCCACTCCCCAGGCTTCCCCCTTGCCCAAGATCCCGCCCCTCCCCCTCCCCCGCTCTCCGGGACTGGTGGGGGGGGTCTCCAGCAACCACCCACGCCCACCCTGCCCTCCCCAGGGCGGTCAGAGCGACAGTTTTAAAAACACAAATCATCTCACATCAGGGCCCCGCGGTCCTCCGGCCCTCTGCTTCCCACTGCTTCGGGAACAGGATCCACATGGCTCGCCCAGCCCTGTCTCCACCCGCCCCGCCCCGCCCGCTGGACCCCTCGGATTATCTGATCATTTCCCTAAGTGGGAGACCCAAGTGCTCTGGAGGGGGAGAGGTGCCAAGACCCCCCCCCCCGTCTGAGTGGCAGGGCCCGCAGCCACTGTGTCCGGAGGCGGCGGTGTGGACTTTCGTGCTCTCGGTGGCCAGAGTGCGTCGTGAACAAGCTCTCCATTCCCGAGGTGGCGCAGGGCAGCTCCCCAACCGCAGGGTCTGCTGACACAGGGGGCTGTGCGCCCCCGCCTCCTGCGCCCTGAGCTGACGGGGGCCGGGTCTGGGCAGCTCGGGCTGGTGGCAGCGCACCTGGCCCGGGTCCTGTTCTACCTGCCCACCATCGTTGCTCCCCTCCCAGAAGCGCAGTGGCATCAGCTTTTCCACTGGCCCTGCTGGGGGCCGGGGGGAGTCGGGAGGACCGGGGAGGGCCGGGGAGGGCGGGGAGGACACATCAGAGACCGCGGCCCCCAGTGAGCGGGGAGGGACCCAGGCCCCGTGCCCAGGCCGGCAGGCAGCCAGACGCCACCCAAGGAAGGCGGCCGAGGGAGGTCGGGAGGCATTTAGCTTGGTTTTGCTGCTGGCTGGGGATCATTGTGGGGGGGGGCTGCACTCAGGGGCTCCCTGCACAGCCTGCTGGGCCTTAGTTTCCCCGTCTGCCCGTGAGCACAGGCAGTGATGAGAGGCAGATGGAGGCAGAACCCTGGATGTGTTGTTGCTGCTGCTGTAACCTGAGGCGCAGAGGGCCTGGGGCTGAGCTGGGCCCAGACGAGAGCGGCCTCAGCCCCAAATGCCCCCGACAGTCGAGGATGGAGGCCCGCGTGGGCGGCAGGGGCCGCGGCAGCAGGGGGCCAGAGCCAGGATCTGAACTCAGCGACTCCGCCAGGTAGGGACGCGGGCAGCTCAGCTGCTGGGCCCGAGAGCCGCCCAGCGGGTGGAGGTCAGGGGCCAGGACAAGACGGTGTCCACATGAAACAAAGGAGCTGGTGGCCGTGCGGTGCAGCCGCCGTGAGGCCGCGAGGCGCATTCTCAGCACTTCAGAGGGAGCAGGGATCCTCACCTGGGCTTGGGGTGGGCAGGGCATGGGCGTGGCCTGGAAGGGGGAAGATGAGGGGCCTCTATGGGGGCAGGGCCAGTGTGAAGGTCATGGGAATCTATGTCCACTGGCATCAATTGCACAGAAACACCCCCCACACGTACACATGTACACACACACATATATACACATTACACATGTGTGCATACATGCATACACGTGTACATATATACATGCATGGGCACATACATGCACACATACATATGCACATAAACACACGTGTACACACATATCCAGGCACACACCTATATACATATGCACATGTTGGTATACAAGTGCACATGCAAACACATACATGCACACGCCTGCACATGCACACGTGTTACATGCTGCACACATACACAATGTGTGTACTCATATATGCATGCACACCCATATGTACATGTGCGTATAGATGTATATACAGACTTGCACACACATACACATATGTGTGCACACACCTACATGTGTATGCATGTGCACCTGCACACACATGCACACACGACACATGCATGGACATACACACGTGCACGCCAGCACACACATTTGCACACACCTACACAGGCATGCACCTGCACATGTATACATGTGTGCACACGCACACCTGCATAGGCACATGCACACACATGTATATTCATGCACACATATGTACATATGCACATACATGTAGATGCAGACTTGCACACCTACACGCCTATGCATGTGTACCTCCACACACATGTACACATGACACATGCATGCACACTCATGCATATACATATACACATGCATGCAAGCACACACGAATGCACACATGCATGTATGCGCACACAGTGACTCACGTACAAGCGCTGGCCATGCGGCACCAACCAAAACCTGCCAACGTTGAGGTGCAGGTGCACAGGTGCCGGTGGCCTACAAGGTTCTGCCACAAGTGCATGGAGAACGGGACGATGATTCGAGGGCATTTGACTGCAGGTGGCTCGAGACCCGTGCCTAGTTCTGGGTTCCGGGCTCTCTCCACAAAGTCTGCAGCAAAGTCACTGTTCCTTTGCGTTCCGTTTTCCATCCGGTGTTTGAAGGACGCCCAGGTAAGATGAGGCCCTTGGGGAGGCGAGGGGAGCTACCCAGGAGCCGCCCTCCTGTTGTCCCAAAGGCCTGCCAGTCTCCCAGATACATCTGGATGAAACGTCACGAGCGGAGGAGCGGAGAACAGGAGTCCGGTGCCCCAGGTCACACAGCGGATGGACAGCCGGGGCAGAGCAGTACCCAGGGATCCCGGCAGCCAGGTTCTCTCCGCGCCCGCCCCGAAAGCCGGAGGACAGATGCTGAGCAAGGTCACCTGGCTGAGCGGCTGAGCGAGGCCCAAGAGCAGGAACAGCACAAGCGGCCGTAGTGGAGGCAGCAACCAGTGCCCGGGCCACTCGCATGGCAACGGTGGGGCAGTGGCGATGACAGCTGCTCCACTTTTAAAGATGTATTTATATATTTTTTGAAAGGCAGAGTGACGAGAGAGATAGAGAGAGAGGTCTTCTATCTGCTGGTTCACTCCCCAGACGGCTGCAACAGCAGGGCTGGGCCAGGCTGAGACCCAGCACCAGGAGCCCCATCCTGCTCGCCCACCTGAGCGGCAGGGACCCAAGTCCTTGGCTCTCCCTGGCCGCCCCCAGGCGCGTTGCCAGGGAGCTGGCACTGGGAGCAGGCAGCAGCCAGGACTCCAGGCAGGCACTGGGACGCGGGATGTGGGGCTGATTGCACCGTGCCTCCCGGCCGCCTCCTTAGGGACACACGATGGAGTTTTAATTTCTTTTCAGAATAGAAACACACACACACACACACACACAAATATACCGCAGCCCAGAGCACCAAGCAGTGTCAGTACAAGTCTGTTACTGGGGAAAGGGCCCGGGCAGACAAAGCTCCAGGAGCCCACAGGCCTGGGGGCCGGGACCCCACGTGCGGCAGCAGGCGCAGGCCGCGCACACAGCAGGTGCTCCTGGAACTCCTGAAACAGAAAGCAAGAAGGAATCCGAGGGGGCCTCGGCATATCCCAGAGAGGGCCGGCTCTGCCCAGACCCGGGTTCCAATCCCACAGTTCTTCCTCCTCGTTCTTGGCTGGGGCAGGGCCCCCTGCCCTCCCCAGCACCGCCCCCCATCGGTGCAGTGAGAATCACCATGTTCGTGGCCTTGGTTGTCTGTGTGTTTCTTGGGCTCCAGAGAGACGCATGGCTCTGTCCTGTCCCGCATGGTAGGGGGACCCCAGGACGGCAGTCATCGCCCCGCACCACTGGCCCATGCCCACCGTCTTGCCATCCCCATGGCCTGCGCCCTGTGATCCCGGTGCAGGGGAGAGGCCAAGGCTCCCTCAGGGAAGCAGCCATGCGCAGGCGCTCAGCTGGGAGGCGGCTGCTGCCCTGCTCACAGGCCAGGGGTGGCAGCCGTGGCTGAGGCTGTGAGCTCTGGCGCCGGCGTGGGAAGCTCCGTGGTCCTTCCTGGGACCCGGCTCGTGGCCCACTGCTTGTGCCGCTGGCACCCACTACAAGCACAGGTTCGAGTCCTGGCTGCTCCACTTCTGACCCAGCTCCCTGCTGATGCACCCGGGAAGGTGGCAGAGCATAGTCGGAGCTCGGCCAGGCCGAAGCCAGGAACCCGGAACCCCATCAGCGGATGGCAGGGCCCCCAGCGCTTGGGCCGCCGTCGCCTGCATCCCCAGGCGCTGGATTGGAAGCAGAGCAGCTGGGACCGGGACTGGAGCTCCGATCCCGGATGGCGGCACCCCAGGCGGCCGCTTAACCCAAAGCACCACAGCGCCCACCCCATTGCTGCTGCTTTTTTTATTTATAGATTTTTCTGGGGCAGGATGGACTCTGCTCCAAGTGCCCGGAGCTGCTACCGAAGGCTCCGAACGAATCTGAGATGCGTGGGCAAGGCCTGCGGGTCCCCAAGTCCGCAGCCTGCAAGGCTGGGCCAGGGCTGTTCCCGCGGATGATAGACGTGAAGGGAAGATTCCAGAAAAAACAACATCAGGGGAGAGGACAGGAAGGGCCCGGAGGAGACTCTCCGGGTGTCTGCTGTGTGCGACCAGCCACTCAAGCCTCGCTCGCTGCATTGCGCCGCGTACCGCAGGCTCAGCGCCCGGCCGCTCCCCAGGGCCGCGTGGAAGCGGAAGCTGCGAGGCCTCTGAAGGCGGGAGCAGTCACTTTCACAGCCTTCTATTGGCTGAAATGAGTCACATGACAGAACCCAGCCTCAGAGGCGGGACAAAGTAGATTCCACCTACTTGGGGGCGGAGCAACACATGCGCGCTCGCCCGGGGAGTGGTGGAAAAGATGGCGGCCGGTGTTGGTGGACAGAGAGGGATGTGGTGGGTGGGACAGGGACCTGACACAAGTCTCAGGGAGAGGGCTGAGCCCCTGGGTGGCGGGCTGTGCTATTAGCCGGGAGGGGAAAGGCTGAAGGAGGAGAGGCTGATGGCAGGCAGGGGAATCGGGAGTTGTGTGGGACTGTCTAGGGCTGAGCATTCGTTAGAAGCCTGCAGCAGTAACCGCGAGGGTTGAGGGTGAGGAGCCCAGTGGAGGGCTCAGAGGGGAGGGCTTCCAGCCCCGGTGCGCACGCTGGAAGCATTGCGCTGCTTCCTCTTGCTCATCATGGACCCAAAGGGCAGGCTGGGAAAGACGTGGGGGCGGCGACTGGTGGCCCCGGCGCCAGCCATTGCTTGGTCTGCACCCCCACCAGCCCGCTGCCATTGTCTGCAGTCACAGAGTCGGGCTCGGGGGCTCAGAGGGCAGTGACGGCCCCGCAGACACACGCAAGCCACTCCCTAGGCAGCCCTGCACCCCTCACCCTCCCCTGGGGGCACCAAGGACCTGGGCCTGGACCAGGGCTCAGCATGGGCCAAGTCCAGCCCAGCGCCTGCTTCTGAACGTCAAGTTTTATTGGCACACAGTCCCACTCGGGGGGTTACATCCCGGCTGTGACACTCTCCAGGGCAGAACGCTCATCCTGCCTGCCCGTGATGGCGATGGGGACAGGAACCCAAGGCGGGCCGTTGCCTGAGCCGCACAGTGTGAGACCCTTGGCCCCGACGCTGGATGGGCGCAAGGTCTCATCAAGTCCAAGAGGGGCAGAGCCAGGCCTTCGGGCTACTTTGGCTGCTTTAAAATCTTGCATTTGTTGATTTTATCTGAAGGGCAGAGACAGAGACAGAGAGATCTTCCATCCGCTCGGTCACGCCCCAGATGCCCTGGAGAGCCAGGGCTGGGCCAGGCTGGAGCCAGGAGCTTCACCCGGGCCTCAACTACCTGAGCCGTCGTCCCCTGCTGCCCCCCTCCCGGGACTCAGACCCAGGCCCAGCAGCCAGGCATGTGGCTGTCCTCGGTGGGATTTTAACGGCTGCACCAGCCACCCAGGCCCACCATGACGTTTGGCTGGGCCCCTCCCCTTGGCACGGGCATCGCCTGCCCGCCCACCATCAGTGGGACTCTCCCAGCAGGAAAGAAAAGTCCTCCAAACCCTGCAGAAGTTCAGAAGAATTAAAAAAAAAAAAAAAAAAAACCCTCCTCTCCTCCCTCCCCTTCCCAAACCAAGGCTTCTCAAGCCACACACAGACAGAACCAAGCTCCATTTGTTTCCCGAAGGCCCAGGGGCAGGGCTCCGAACAGGAGGCGGAGGCAGGGTCAGAGGGCACATTCCCATTGCTAAGCTGCATTGACAGGCACCCGGGCCCCCCTCGGCCCTGCCCCAGACCTGGGGGAGCTGGGGGCTGCAAGGCTGCCCGCCTCCCGAACACTCCCCCTGCGGAGGTGAATGGGCCCCTGCTGGGCGCCCACCTCCTGCAGATTCCCCCCACCCCCCAAAAAGGAATTCCCGGGGCTGGGGTCTCTGGAGAGGAAGGTGGAGCCTGGTGCCTTGTTATTTATTTATTTGGGGGATTGCTTTCCCTGCCCCTGGAGTTTTGCCCCGAAATTGGAAACCGGGAAGGGGAGGGGTGAATAATGGACAAAGCTGGGAATTTTCGTGGGTTCTCTGCAAGAAAGGAGCAGACAGGGCCTGGGGGGTGGGGATGCGGCTGGCTCGGCCCTGGAAGGCTGGGTGACCCTAGACAGCTGTCCATCCTCACCTGAGTCCTGGTTTCCTGGGGCAGGGATTGGCCCCACTAAGGGGTCCCCTGGTGGGGAGTAGTATGTGGGTTCAGCTGGCACAAAGACCATGTCCTAAACCTGCGGGGTCACCACGAGGTGGCATTGGGCAAAGGGGTCTGTGGGATGCACCCCTAGGGGGGCAGGGAGGGGCCCTCCCCGGAAGGAGGGGCGCTGCAGTGACCCCGGGCTCCAACCCAAACTTTCTTCATGAGCACAAGATCAAAATCCCCTTGGGGGAGGAGACTGAGGCCCGGGGACTCTCGGAGGGGGTGGGGGCCACACCGGTGGGTGACTTCCTGCTGTCACTCGCCTTCCCTGGGGCACTGGGGACAAGGGCTCCCTCCCGGGGGAATGGGAAGAGAAAGTGCGTGCAGACCCTGGGAGCGGAGGCCTCAGGGGTGACTCCGTGTGACTGCTGTGGGAGACCGGGGTGGAGTTCCTGGCTCCTGTCTGGGGCCCGGCCCAGCCCTGGGCCATCGCAGGCCCTGGGGGAGTGAACCAGAGGATGGGCGGTGTCTGTGTCAGTATTTGACATAACTCATGAAGCAAAGCAGACTCAGGAGGCTGCACAGGGGGTGGGGGTCCCTGGAGGCGAGGATGGCCACAAAAGCTTGGGTCTTGTCAACCCCTGAGAGTGAGACCTGCAGGTGCACCAGGACTAAAGGGTAGGCATCCCCCACCCCCGCCTGGGAATTTGAAAGACACCTGCAGGTGTCTGTGCCTTTGGCTGCTTCCTGCCTGGGGTCACTCCATTGTCCTCTAACCCCCAGGCAGGCTGCCAGGGGGCAGTGAGGGGCGTGTCCTTCCCCAAATGCCAACCGCGGGGACCCAGGTTCTCAAAGGGCAGTAGGTCTCAGAGAGGCCACGCCCACCTCAGCTTCCGCATCTGTGGTCTCCATGCGCCAGCCCCAAAGGTGGCTCTGGGCTGCTGGGCTCCTAAGTCCCAGCCCCGGGATCCTTCCTGGGTGTTTCCCTGTTTCTCACACAGGCCTGGCACCTGGCTCTCGCTCAACGGGCGGTCCCAGGGGTTAGACGGGGAGGCCACGCCCCCAGCTGCCCCCTGGGGTTGGGGTCCTTAAACTCCCGCAAATCTGTCAACCCCTCTGCCTGTGGAAGGCGCCTCCCTCCAGGAATCTGTGTTTCCCCGGGCCCTGGTCAGCTCCCTCCTCTGCAAATCCACCAGGCAGGGCTGCTTCCTAGGCCTCTGTTGGGAGTGGGAGGTGTCGGGGTCCCCCTATAAAGGGCAAGTGGGGGATCCTGTGGCTACAAAGTGGAAGCCGGACGCCCCCTGCAGCGCTACCCCCTCAACCTGCCCTGCCCGGGGTGATTCTGCCCGCAGGCACTGAAAGGGAATGACGGCCCTCGCCTGCGGATGCAAATGAGAGGCAGAGCCCCGCCCCTGGCTCATCCTCATTGTCTGCAAGATGCTTACCCCCAGGAGAGCTCCCTGCCCCGCAGGCCGCCTGGGCTTCTCCTAGCCCCGGGACTGAGGTCAGAGAGGGCCCGGACACAGCCGGAGAGGGCACTGGGGACACACAGGGGCAACTGCGGGCGGCACCAGTGGGGGCCAGGCTGTGCGGGAGCAAACCCAGGCCCCATGGTGAATGGGCGCCATTACCCTGGCAAGCAGCTCCACCCCCTCAACTCCCCTCACCTGTCAAAGGGAGATGCTAGCTAATCAATTCCTAATGAAGGCACTGCCTGTTACTGCTGCCGCTCCTCCTCCTCCTCCCCCTCTTCCTCTGCTTTCCCCTCTCTTTCTCCTTCTCCTCCCAGGCCCTGCGGCCGACCAGCCATGGGACCCTCACTTGCGTCCTTTGCCTTCCAGGCTTGGGGCAGCTCCAGTGTCCAGAATTCCTGCCTCCACACCCAAGGCACAGCCTGCAACGGAGCTAGAAACTGGGGGTGCACAGACACCCCCCTGCAGACTCTCTCTTCTCCCTCCCTTCTCCCTCCCAGGTCTCAGATCTCCCACCTGGCCTATGACCGAGGGTGGGCCCGGCCCTCCCTGAGAAGCACGAGGTGCAGGCTCTGCACCCGGCCTCAGCAGGGACCGGAGCCTGTGCAGCTCTGGGGGAAGCTGAGGGACGGCTTCCACCGCCTGCAGTGTCCCAAGGCCAAGGTCAGAGCCGCGTGGTGTGAAGGGTTAACTCCCCACGGGCTGGGCAAAGGGGCCCCGTGCACTGACCCCGGCTTCCCCCAGGCCCAGCACTGGAGGGGTGAGCCCTGTGTTTGCCTTGGCGGCTGGGCCAGACGGTGGGAGGGACCGTCGCTCAGCAAGGCCTGGAAAAGTCGGCTCATCCTGCAGCTGGGCCAGGCCGGCCTCGCCTGAGTCCCTGCTCCGCCACCCGCCGCCCATTACCTAAGCCCCACACAGGACATGAGCACACGGGCCGGGGTGAGGGGCAGTGGGCAGCCCAAACAGCGCAGCCATTCACTGCGACGGCCCCCAGCTGGGCCCAGATACAGCCCCGAGTGGGGCCTGCAGCCCAGCCATCTGGCCCTCACCCCATGCGGGTGCCAGGCCCAGGTGGACGTGACCAGTGCCCCCTGCTGAGAGGTCATGGGCAGGAGGAGACGGCGGTAGGAGGCCTGGGGTGATTCAGCAACCGGGGGCCCATGGCTGTCTCCCCTGAGCCCAGGGACAGGGTACCAGGCAGCCAGATCCCCCTCAGGGACTCACCCAGGCAAGGGGGCGGCTCGCAAGAGGCCCAGAGGAGAAGCGACTTTTGCCTGGACTATCAGAGGGCAGAGGACGAACAGCTGAGTCTTCAAAGATGGGGCGGGTACTCCAGGGTGGGAGGGCCCGAGAGCCAGGCGTGGTCCTGCCGTGACAGCCACAGCTGTGTTCCGAGCCGCAGACTCCACCCCTGCACCACCTGGGGCATCTTGGCAAGCCGCTTTGTCTGGGGCCTCGGCTTCCTGATCTGCAAAATGGGCGCACGCAACAGGTGGCAGCGGTAAACAGGCCTGACTTCAGCAGGGCCCGGCTTTTTACAATGCAGAGGCCTGGTCCTGCTGCTCTGAGCTGCTCCGCCTGCCTCTCTGGCCTTGGTTTGCGCATCTCTGAAACAGGAACCCAGGAGGCCCCTTTGCCCAGAGACGGGGTCACAGGACCAGGATCGCAGGGTGGGAGTCTAGGCTGAGAGCAGCCTGGGTTCAAGTCCTCGCTGCACCCCGGTCTGCCTCCAGCACCACACCCGCCTCCCAGGGCTGCAGGACCCCACCCCGAGCCCCCTCTCAGAGTTTCCGCCTGTGACAGTGACGTCACACTTGGAGAACCACTCCAGCGCACGCAGAAGGCGTGAGAGGAGAGGAAGCTGGAGGACGCCCCAGGGCCCCAGGCCGGCACCTGCAGCCCGGCTGCTAACCACCCCAGACTGGCTGCAGCCAGTCTGCTCTCAGGCCCCACCCCCCAGCCCAGAGACCTCCAGAAAGAAATCTGGGCTTTCCTATTCCCTTTATCTCCCTTGGCTGCCCTGCTCTGGTGTGACTGCGTGGGGCCAGCCCCTCTCCCCGCCCCCCAGACCCTTCTCTGGAGCCTGGGCATTCCTGCTCCAGTCCAGGGCTAACCTCAGCTTCTTGGGGCTGCACCCCACTCTCTGGGAGAAGACTCATGGCAAACAAGGATGGTGAGCACGCAGAGATCAGAGCTGGAGGCAGTAGGGAGTGGTGGGGACTAGGGCAAAGTAGAGCGTGCAGGCCCTGCCTGGAGGAGGCTGCTGACCCGGAGTCCCCACGCCTTGTTTATTTGAGAGAAGCTGAAAATTCAGGCTTTTTTTTTTTAAGTCTTTATTTTCACTTCACTTGAAAAGCAGGAGAGGGGCTGGTGCTGTGGTGTGGCGGGTCAAGCTTTCACCTACGACACCAGCACCCCATATGGGTGCAGGTTCAAGTCCCGACTGCTCCACTTCCAATCAGCTTCCTGTTAATGCACCTGGGAAAGCACTGGAGGATGGGCCACGTGCTTGGGGCCCTGCATCCATGTGGGAGACCCAGATGGAGCTCCTGGCTTCAGCCTGGCCCAGCTCTAGCCATTGCAGCCATCTGGGGAGTGAACCAGCAGATGGAAGACCTCTCCATCTCTCTTACTCTCTCTCTCTCTCTGTAACTCTCCCTTTCACATAAATAAAATAAATCTCAGAAAAGCAGGAGAGAGACCCAAAGAGAGAGACAGAGATGTCCCATCTGCTGGGCCCCTTCTCCGATGCCTGCCCCGGGCCAGGAGCCTGGGTCTCCATGCAGGCCTCCCATGGGCGCGGCAGAGACGCAGGCACAGGGGCACACAGGCAGCAGCTGGGCGGGCAGCAGAAGCAGGGTTTGAACCAGGCGCTCCTACAAGGCAGCATCCTCACCGGAACGGAGCTCTCTCCCCGGGATGTTTGCTTTTAGCTAAGAGGCTCTGATGGCCTCCTCCAGGCCCCCACTGTGGATCCCCTGATCAATCCTCCCAGGCAACCAGGCCCTCTTAATCCCCCCTGGGAATCCCAGCACTCATTCGCATATTAAAGGCTCTGAAAAGGCCTGCAGGAAAGAGCCCCATTAACTCCGGGAACCCTGGGAAGGCATCAGAGCTGCAGGGAACCTGCCTTGTGACCCAGCGCCCAGGAGGGCTGCGACCCCTGCCACGAGCCCCACCCCCAAGGCTCGCGGTCCCCTGGCCCGCATCTGAGCCCTGAGTCTGGAGCCCTCTTCCATCCGGCAGCCCAAGGAGAATCACACAGCTTCCACGCACACAGCGAGGCCCCGTCAGGCAGAAAGCAGGAGCTCCCGGGGCGCCCCATGGCCTGGGCGCTGTCCCAGCTCCCTCAGGAGCACACGTGGTCAGCACACGTCTGCTGGGCAGTGGTGTGACCAGGGCACAGCCCCCGGTCCAGCTCCAGCCAACGCGGGCCTCGCAGGAGAGCGAGAAGCACAATGGGGCGGGGAGAACAGAGTAAGTCGGATCTCCTACAGGACATGGCAGGAGTACAGCTGGGCAAGGAGGGTCTCTAGGGAGGGAGCCTCCCGGGCCGGGTGCTGGGAGCAGCAGGTGAGACTCTGCGTCCCTCCTACCAGAGGGCCTGGGTTCAAGTCCCGGCTCAGGTCCCATTTCCAGCTTCCTGCCGTTGAGCACCCTGGGAGACAGCAGGGGTGGCTCAGGTCCCCTGCTCCCCACGTGAGAGACCCGGACAGAGTCCCAGGCTCCTGGCTTTGGTCTGGCCTGACCCTGGCTATTGCAGACATTTGAGGAGTGAGCCGGTAGATGGGAGTGCGCTCTCTCTCTCTCTCTCTCTCTCTCTCTCTCTCTCTCTCTCTCTCCTAGAAAAAGCTTCCCAGGTGGAAGGCACACACGGGCTAAGGCCCTGAGGCAGGGAAGAGCAAGGGGTAACAAACGACAGGACACAGGATGCGATTGGATACCTGGGAGGGGCACAGCTGGAGCGAGGCCGTGCAGAAGGCGTGCCTGGGTCAGCCATGGCTGCCTAATAACCCCAAGCTGGGTGAGGATTGACCCCAAATCTCAGTGCCGGCAGAGGGCTACGGTCAGCTGGGGCTGCGGTCACCTGCTGGATGAAGTTTTGCTCAGCTGTCTCCCCATCCCCCCGGGAGCAGAGGGCTAGCCTCGGCACGGCCTCCTTGTAGGGAAGACGGACGTGTGAGAGGCAGCTTTTTCTCTGTCTCGACCGAGTCACACACACCTTCAGGGTTAGGGCCTGGAGAGGGGGCGGTGGGCCGGGGGTGGTGACCGTGGCGTAGGGGCAGACCAAGCCAGAAGCAGCCAAAAGGACCAAGGGCGAGGAAGAAGGAGAGGAGCCCCCCACATTTCTCCTGGAGCCGTGTGGGAGGCAGGGTCTGGAAGGCTGGGCCAGCAGGCGTGGGGGGCTGGCCCCGGCTCCCTGCACCCCCAGCCCGAGCCACAGCTCCCTACTCGGCCTCCATCCGCCAAGTGCAGCACGACCCAGCCAAGCCGCCATGATATACAACCTCCCCAGCTCCCCGGCCGGCGGCCGCGGGCGTGATGAGTTGTCACCATCCATCACCCTCCTGACGGGCACCCAGCGCCAGGATTCGGCAGCTGCCCTTCACCGGGACACTTAATTATAAAGGCCTGAAGTCTCCCCTCCCCTCCCTGGGAAATAAAGGCTTTGTTTACCAAAGCCAAGTTGGGAGGCTCCCAGGGGAGACCCATAGATCAGAGGGGGCTTGGCAGAGGCCGGGCAAATCCCAGGGCCTTCTGGGGAGCCAGCTCTGCACTGCCCCCCACACCAGCCGCCGGCCCCGCTCTCCCAGGCGTCCCAGGAGCGGGCTTGGCCACTGCTCTGTGTCATTGTCCCACAGGTGCTGGGAAAAGCCTGCGGGTCTGCAGGGACCTTGGGGCACCCACAGGAGGTCACCGGCCCCACCCTGCCCCGCCCACGCCCCAGGCATCTGGCCTTAGCCAAGGGGGAAGCAGCTCCTGGATGATGGAGGTAGCAAGCAGAGACCTGGATGAAGCTCTTGGCTCCTGGCTTCAGATCGGCCCAGCCTGACAGGCTGTTGTGCCCATCTGGGGAGTGAACCAGCACAGGGAAGATCTTTCTTGGGCCACCTTCCGCTGCCCTCCCAGGCAAACCAGCATGGAGCTGGATCAGAAGTGGAGCAGCTGGGACTCAGACTGGCAACTCCAGAGCCGGGTGCCAGCATTGCAGGTGGCAGCTTAAGCTCGCTGCATCCCCACGCCAGGCCCCCTGCCCCTAACCTAATGTATCAGAGACTTCTGGGTCTCCCACTGGGTGCAGGGGCCCAAGCACTTGCATCATCCTCCACTGCTTCTCCACTGCTTTCCCAGGCACATTAGCAGGGAGCTGGATCGGGAGAGGAGCAGCCGGGACTTGAACCGGCACTCATTCGGGATGCCGGTGCTGCAGGCCGGGGCTTTAACCTGCTGCGCCACAGCGCCGGCCCCTTCATCTCCTTCAGCGCCCAGCTCAGGACATGGCTGCCTTTGTGAAATCTTCAAGTCCCTCTGGGAGATCGGGATCGGCTGTCTTGCAAGCAGCTTTATCGTGTGTGCCAAGCCCGTTCCTCGCTTCCATCCGTTGACCAGACACCATGGCAGCTCCTCACCACACCACAGGACAACCAGACAGCGAGTTCTCTGCAGGCGGAGCCGGGTCCGAGTCCCCCCTGCATCCCCAGTGTCTAGCATGGAGCAAGCACTCAGTGAATTCCATTAAACAAGCCTGGAAATGGACTTGGCACGAGACCTGCAGAATAGCAGCCCTGGAGTAACAGGGGCTCGTCTGCGGGTCTCCCAGGAGGGCGCCCATCTCCCCCGAGGTGCCCCAGACAGCAGCGCCTGCACTGCCTGGAGAGCCCCCAGCTCCAGAGCTGTCTGAAATTAGACCTGCCCCAGCTGTGGCTGAGAGCAGAGGGACATTGTGTTCCCTGATGCCAACAGGTGCCCAGCAGTCGTTCACGGACCAAAATAAATCGGTGGCAGCCTAGGCTGAAAAGCAGCCGAAGCCGATGGCTCTCAGGACAGACTGTGGCCATCTGTGCTCCAGGGAAGACGGAGGGCACCCAGCCCTCGGTGCCTGCAGGCAGGAGATGGAGGGGATTGGTGCAGAGTGAAAGCAGAGCTGGTGCCAAGCCCACACCCAGAGCCTGGCTTGAGTTATGCCACGGGCTGTGCTCCGTGGGCTGGAGCGACCGTGCCCTCCTCCTAAGCCCAGGTTGCAAATGAAATGACAGCCGGACTTTGGGGTCTTTTTAAAAAAGATTTATTTATCTGAAAGGCAGAGAGGGAGAGAGAGGTCTTGCATCCACTGGTTCACTCCCCTGGCGGCCACAATAGCCAGGGCTGGGCCAGGCCAGAGCCAGGAGCCAGGAGAGCTTCATCCGGGTCTCCCACATGAGGGCAGGCACCCAAGCACTCGGGCCATCTGCGGCTGCCTTCCCCGGTGCAAGGGCGGGGAGCTGGATGGGAAGCGGCGCTCTGATAAAAGGCGCCATGCAGGCAAAGCTGGTGTTTTGGGATGTTGCCCAAGTCCCCGGCTTTGCTTCTCGCTGGCTGCCCAAGGCTTATTTCAGGGGGCCCAGACACCCCCACCCCATTTTGGGGAGGCTCTCCAGCCTCCCACGCCAACTCCCTAAGTAGCCTTAGTCCGTGTCACGTGACCTGCCCCGAGCACACTGATTGGACGGAGCGATGGGCATCCACCCTAGCGTGCCCACTCATTGGCTGCCCAGTGACTTCCGGTCTGCCGGGAACGGTGAGCTGAACCAATTCGCTTCCCCTGGAGGACCGTGCGGTTAGCGAGTGACCTAGGGAGAGGATGGAGCCCCGGCAGCTCCCAGCACCACAGTCACGCACAGACGCCAGCCGAGGTCAAGGAGGAGCCGGGCACACTGTGCTGTGGCCTCAACTCAGCCCTGCAGACTTCACCCCATTCCACAGATGAAAACCGAGGACGACAGAGGCCACTGAGCCACCCAAGGAAGTTGAGGTCCCGGGTCCCCAGCTCTTCCCCGCCAGTGTGTGAACAGATGTGTGCACGCGTGTTCACGTGTGTGCAAGCATGAGCACCACACAGGTGGGAAGTGATGATCAGGGGATTCGGCGCAAGCGTGAATGAGATGAATACGGTCCCTGGGGCACCCAGGAAGGCTTCCTGGAAGAAGAGGCATCTGGCTGGGGACTCCTTGGGAGGTTGCCAGAGGAGTCCCCCTCCAGGGTACTCCCAAGGGTGTTTGCTGATTGGCTCTTCGAGGGCACACGCACACCTCGCCTGTGGCCAGGGCAGACACGCAATACCCCCACCCCCTCCCGCAAGAAGGCAGGGTTCCACGGGCCCAGGGACCAGGGACTGATTCGCGAGCAAACAGGAAACGACTCTGAGTGTTCAAGGCTCCCTGGGCAGCCCCGTTCTTTTTCCACACTTCATGGAAACGCGATGGGACGCGAGCAGGGAGCTGCGTCATCCCCCGGCTATTTCCTGCAGAGGCCTGGACCCCGCGCACTTATCTCCTCGCTGGCCAAAGCCAAAACCGCCAGGGGCCGGGCAGGAGGCGCGGAGTTATGCAAGCAGGCCGGGCTGCAGTGGCCTCCCCGGCTCCAGTCCCGACCCCGTGCTGGCTGCCCCCCAGCTACGGGCTGCAGCGGGGACAGGAGTTCAGACCTGGGGATCAGAGCCCTGCGTGAGCGAGGCTGACAGGGGAGGAGCGCCTCCCCTCCCCCTCCCCCTCTCTTTCCCCCTCCTCTTTCCCCTCCCCCTCTCTTTCCCCCCTCCCCTCCCCCTCCGCCTCCCCCCTCCTCCCCTTCCCCCTTCCCCTCCCTCCTCTCCCTCTCCCCTGCTTGTGTCTTGGAGTCTCTGGGGCCCCCACAGGCCAGGCTCTTAGAACCTGCCTTTGTGTCCCCCCAGGGTCCCTCATTGCCACACCTCCGCCTCTAACTGCCCTACCTGCTCACTTGTGCGCTCTCTCTCAGTCTCTCTCACTCGCTCTGTTCTTGCTCTCCCTCTCCCTCTCCCCAGTCGCCCTCTGAGTCGAATCTTTTTCTCTCTCTCAGACCAGCAGGAAGGAGCTGGCAGGAAAACCCCAGCTCGCCGAAAGCTGAGCTAAAACAGGAGCTCGTGTTCTGTCACCTCCCGCGGTCCCCTCATCCGGAAGGGTGGGGCGGACGGACGGCGGTGCTAGACTGAGGTGGGGGCGTGTCCTCAGGCGCCACGTGCCACGATGTGGCCGTGGCCAGCGCTGGCCCTCAGACTCCAAGCAAGGTGGGTCCGGGGACTGAGGCGCTCAGGCCTGGGTGAGGATGCGCAGGGAGACCGCAGCACTGCCCACTTTTCAGATTTTTATTTCCTTACTTGAAAGGCAAAGTTTGGGCGCAGCAGGAGAAGCCACCGCCTGTGACACTGGCGTCGTCTATGAGCCCTGGTTCGAGTCCCAGCTGCTGCATTTCCAATCCAGCTTCTTGCTAATGCACCTGCAAAGGCAGCGGAGGATGGGCCAAGTGCTTGGACCCCTGCACCTGTGGGAGACCCCCAGATGGGGTTCCTGGCTCCTGGCTTCAGCAGGAGCCATTTGGGGAGTGAACCAGTGGATGGAAGATCTCTCTTTCTCTCTGTCACTCTGCTTTTCAAATAAATAAATTGATTTAAAAAAAAAAAAAACAGAAAGGCAAAGTGACAGAGAGAGAGAGGGAGAGAGAGAATCTTCCATCCACTGGTTTGCTCCCCAAATGGCCACAACAACCGGGACTGGGCCAGGCTGAAGCCAGGAGCCTGGAACTCCATCTGGGTCTCCCACATGGGTGCAGGGGCCCAAATACTTGGGTTGTCTTCTGCCGCTTTCCCAGGTGCATTAGCAGGGCGCTGGATCGGAAGTGGGGCAGGCGGGACTCGAACCAGCAGCCTCACCGGATGCCGGTGTCAGAGGTGGAGGCTTTAACCCACTGCGCCACAGCCCTGGCCCCTACAGCATGGTTCACACTGTGCTTGTCACAATGAAGAAAGCAGATAGGAGGCAAGGATTCCCCAGGAGGGACAGCTTAGACCACCCCAGGTCCGCGCTGTGGAACATTCTGGAAGTATGAGAGGGCCAGATGTGGATCCCAGGGCTGGGAAGACGTCGGGTGATGAACAAAGCCACCGAGCGAGCGTGCTGAGCAGCGGACGAGGACGCGGGCAATGGCAAAGCCGCCCTGAGCCTCAGCAGCTCGGCAAACGCCTTGGCCTTGGCTCCTCACTCACAGCGCGCCCGAGGCTGCTCTGCTCACTCTGCTGGCCCCGCGTCCACTGCCGGCATCCTGGGGCTCCTCTGCCCCAGTAGGGTCTAGGGACCCCACTCAGACGGGCGGGGAGGCCGCGCAGAAACAGCCGATGCGGGTCTGCACATGCGGGGCAGGAGGGCTGGGGGGGGGGGGTGGAAAGCGTGCGTCCCAGGGGCGGCGCGAGGAAGGATCTGGAAGGATCTGGAAGGCTCCACCAAGCCCTTGGAAGAATTGAGCTCTGAGGAAGGAGACGGGCTGGGTTGGGCGGGCCAGCGGGGGATGGTGCCTGCTCTCTTCCACTGCTTGAATTTCGCTGAGCAGCTGTGTTGATTAAAAATAAATAAATAGGGGTCGGTCCGTGGCACAGTAGGTTAATCCTCCGCCTGTGGTGCCGGCATCCCATATGGGTGCCAGTTCTAGTCCCAGCTGCCCTTCTTCCCATTCAGCTCTCTGTGGTGGCCTGGGAAAGCAGTAGAAGATGGCCCTAGTTCTTGGGCTCCTGCACCCCTGTGGGAGACCTGGAAGAAGCTCCAGGCTCCTGGCTTCGGATCATCGCAGCTCCGGCCGTTGCAGCCATTTGGGGAGTGAACCAGCGGATGGAAGACCTCTCTCTCTCTCTCTCTCTCTCTCTCTGCCTCTCTAACTCTGCCTTTCAAATAAATAAATCCTTTTTTTTAATTAAATAAAAATAAAAGAGTAAAAGTGGGCAGATTGCCTCTTGCAGCGGATCAACCGCTTGACTTCTTCCTCCTCCCATCCCTCCAGAACTTTATGCTATCCGTCAGGAGGCCTTGGGACCCCGGTGAGGCCCCTGGGGGACCTGGGCAGGGCCAGGGCTGGACAGGACGACCCGGTGCCCAGGCGTGGGCTGAGTCCCTGAAGGCGGCTCTTCCATCAAGAGGTGGGCACGGTCCGGGAAGCCACACGCCCGTGTCCTCCCGGTCCCCAGAGGCAGCGGGAGGTCCTCCAGGAAGGAGCGTGCGCTAAAGGGGGTTCAAGCGCATTCAGCCACGGTACACGGTGGGGGAAGCCGGCGCGGTGTCCCGGCCAGCTCTATTGGATGAGGTGGATTTGCTGCACGCCGGGTCCTGGGTTAAATAAATCCGCGCATCCCAAGGCAAGCAGAAGGCTCACCCCCATTTTGCCAATCAAGTCCTTGTTCCCCTTTGGAAACGCCTGCCGGGCCCTGATTGGCTCGCCCACCCTCTCAGCCATAGTGATTGGGTGCAGGAGCTGCCTGTCATCCCATCAGAGCCAATGAAATAGACGGGCACATTCAGGGCGTTGTCTGCGCTCCCCGGAGTGCGAAAGGTGAGAAAATTCGCAGCTGGAGCCTCAGCGCCATCTTGCCGCCCGGCTTTCTCGCCGTGTGCGCCCGTGATGGAAGCAGGACAGGCAAGGCCACGGCGCTCTCGCGCTCGCCCCTTTGAGCACCTGGGTCAATCCGTGCCTGAAGCTGATCTCAATGACTTCAGCCGAGGCGTTACTCGTCTGCCCTGTCACATTTTGTTCTGCTTATCCTGCTTGGAGGCTGGGTTTCCCATCAGGCCGCACATGGCTGGGCAGGTGGCCCGCGGCAGCCTCGGCGTGCTCCACCACGTGGCGTCCCCAGGAAGCGACCCTGGCCGGGCCAGCGTTGGGGCCCAGCCCGTGAAACTGAGGGCGAGGTGCGGCTGCACTTGTGGCCGTGCCTCCCTCTCCCGCGTCCCTGCTCTGAGCGCAGATAGCGGCAATGGCCGCGGCTCTCCAGCGTCCCTGCCTAGCCGCCACGTGACTGCACAGTGCCCGCCCACGTGGGCTGGACCACGTGATGCGCTGCGGCCAATGAGACAGCAGACAACCGGATGCGGCTCTGTGGCGCTGCTCGCTCCACTGTGATTGGTCTGGGCGAGGGTGATTGACAGTTGAGGCCCTCCCTCCCTCCCCGCAGAGGCAATCCCGGATCCACCCAGAGCCGGGCCATCCCTGGACGCGGAAGCCGCCCAGGCACTGGGCAGAACCGCCACTCCCGGTCTAGCGCACCGCCTGGAAGACTCCCAGGAGATGCCCACGTGCCCCTGTGCTACGGGCTCCCTCCACAAACGCCCACATCAACGCCCTATCCCTGTCCCAGCGCGCCAACGGCTTGCCGTCTCGGGTGCATCCGCAGAGCCGGCGTGGACGTCTTCTGAACGCAGCATCCGCACTGCTGGCCCTGGGGCCGCGGCCCTGGCGGGTCTGACAGCTGGGACGGCTGCCGCGTGGCTGTCGGGGTGGCGCGCACACAGGGCGGACACGCTGGACACAGCGGCCATCCGCGTCCCAGGAGGGCCGGCCAGGGATGCCCTGAGATTTCATAGATTTCAAGCTTAGGAACGGTGTGGTTCTGGAACGTTCCGTGTGCCCGTTCTGGGCTACCGTGCACTGTGAGATCCTGAACCCGCGGATGAGTGCGGGGCGGGGTCAGTGACAAACCCACGCCAGGCGCACCAGGGCGCAGCAGGTGTCATCGCTCGACCCTCCCTGCCCCGGAACCCACGCCTGGAATGTTCCGCTTGCTGCCTGTCCCCATGCGGGAGCCGGAGTCTGGTGGCAGCGGGGACGCCTCCCCATCTCCCTCCCTCACTCCTGGCTTTGACCAGTGCCAGTGTAGGCTGGGCAGGGCCGGGGCGCTGGCTCTGAGCATCCGCTGCCCCCCCCCCCGCTTGTCCCTAGCACCCGCGCTTTCCCCAGCGGCTCCCCCAGCCTTCAGTCCCCTCCCTGGTCTTTGACTTTTAAAATAAGGCTCACGGGCTGGGCGTTGCGTGCAGTGGTAAAGACGCCGCCTGGGGCGCCCACGGCCCATGGCAGAGTGCTGGGTTCGAGTCCTGCTCCCTGCTGCTGTGCACCCTGGGAGGCGGCAGTGATGGCTCACGGGCTTGGGTCCCTGCCACCACCTGGGAGACCTGGGTGGAGTCCTGGGCTCCTGGATGCGGCTTGGCCCAGCCCTGGCTGTCAGGCATTTGGGGAGTGAGCCAGGTATCTCTCTGCTTCTCAAATACAATGAAAATACTAGTACTAGTACTAATACCAGTACTAGTACTACTAGTAATGTTTTCTTGCCTTTGCCTATCTGGTCCTTCTGCCTTCTTTACAAAAGTTTTTCAAAACCACTCAGAAAGAGGACCAGGCAGGGGAGGGGAGGAGTGGGAGCCGGGCTGGGTAGGCACAGTGGGGCCCGTGGGAGCTGGGAGCCAGGCTAGGCAGGCCAGACTCTTCCAGGCTTGCATTTCTGCAGGGATCAGCTTCCCACAGCTCCACCTAAAGAAAACAAAGCAGAACGCGGGGCAGGTAGCCACACCTGGAGAGGTGGGCAGCCGTGCCTGGGGAGCCGCGGTCATCTGAGAGCCCGGGACTCAGTGTGGGGAGCGGCTGGAGACCTGGGGGCGGGGCTGGCTCTGTGGGCATGGGACATTTGTGGATGTATGTGGCCTCGGGCCTCATGGATGCCCTATGGTGGCTGTCCTCAAGTGTTTAGGACATTTGTGAACTTGGAGTCCTGTTTCCACCCCACACTTGGCCGGGCCAGTTATGTAACCTGCCTGCTGCACCCAGGGATGTAGTCACGGCCTTCACCACATGCCTTTGGGTCTGGCACATTCCCCGTCAAGGCCTCAGTGTTCCTAGCTGCAGAATGGGTGAGTCCCACGGGCTCCCTGTGATGGCTTTGTGAATCCCCCCTCAAACTTATTGAAACTACTCAAGAATCTCCAGCATTGTCACCCAGTGTCACCATGCGCACCCTGAGCGACATGCCCCCCCCCCCGGGAAGTTGATGGAGAGGCACCCTGGGGTCCACCGGGACTTATGAATCAGCTACTCAGAGTATGACTCAGCAGTCTGTGGCATAACAGGCAGAGTATGACTCAGCAGTCTGTGGCGTAACAGGCAGAGTATGACTCAGCAGTCTGTGGCGTAACAGGTGCTCGGGGGGGTTCTGAGGTTCACCGCGGGGACCTTCGCGGGCTCCGCTACATCCTGGGGTCCTGGCCTGGGAGGCGGGGAACCGAGGGCTCCTTTTGGATCTGATCTCTCTAGCGAGTGGCTTCTCTGCTCCGGGTCTCCGGTTCCTCATCTGTGGAATGGGCAGGTCACAGCTCACACCCACCCCGCACTGTGCTCTGAAGGCGACACGCTGGCCGTCAACGCCGTTGCTTTGAAAACACATTAAAACACACACACACACACACACACAAGATTTATTCGTTATTTGAATGAGTTACAGAGAGAGAGAGAGAGAGAGAGAGAGAGAAATCTTCATCTGCTGGTTCACTTCCCAAGTGGCCACAATGGCCAAGACTGAGCCAGGCAGGAGCCAGGAGCTTCTTCCGGGTCTCCCACATGGGTGCAGGGGCCCAAGGACTTGGGCCATCCTCCACTGCTTTCCCAGGCCACAGCAGAGAGCTGGGTCGGAAGTGGAGCAGCCGGGATTCGAACCATCGCCCATATGGGATGCCGGCACTGCAGGTGGTGGCTTTACCCTTGAAAGCACATTGATGACTAAGGGGTGAATGGGTGTGGTCGGGGGTAGTCAGGGTGGGCTGCCTGTCCCCTCTGTGGTTCCGGTGCAGACTGGAGGCTTCTCTGACCCCTAGAAAGGATTATTTGGGGGGAGAGGGGGGCTGGTGAGCGGCCGAAGCGTGGTGGAGAGACCGCTGGCATTTTCCAGCCTCTGTTACTTCTTTAAGAGACAGCAGCCAGACTTACGCGGTAAGTTCTCTGACCCTTGGTTTCCTCATCTGTGAAACGGGGAGAGGGTCGCCAGCTCCTAGGGTGAAACAACGTGCGCAAAGGGCTCGGCCCGGGCACTGGGCATCCATCAGGGGTTCTTGTGACCAATACTAAAAGCGCCGGGGGGCGGGGGACATTGCAGGGCCAGGCCAGTGACAGCCAGAGGGCCTCCCGGTGAGGTGAGAATCTGAGAGTCTGAAGGCGGAGGAGGCGCCCTGACGCTGAGAACCCTGGGGGCTGCCCCCACCCAGGACCCCTGCGAAGCTCCAGGTTGCCGGGGGTGGCTCAGAAGGTGCACGGGCTGCAGACCGGCGCTGTGGGTCTCTGGCACCAGGGAACCAGTGCCTCTGTTGTGGACCCCCCCACACCCTGAGGAGGGGCCCCGCAGCCCCAGAGACACCAAAGAGCCCAGTGCCCCTACCGCGGGGGGACCTGGGGGCTGGGCCAAGGCAGGTCAGCGGGTGGCCGCAGGAGCAGCTGGAGACAGACACCGGAGGAGGAGGCAGGAAGCCAGCCTTGGTAGCCAGGGGCAGGGCTGCAGGAGAGCAGAGGCCTCACAGAGGCAGCCAGGCGGGGGAGGGGGCGAGGGAGGCTGGGGAAGGGGCTTCCCTCGCCCCATGTGGTTTGAGTTCAGGGCTGGCTCTGGCCCTGTTTGCTTTGGGAAGGCCTCCAGTTAACTCCTTCCTGCCGGGCAGGCTGGCCTGGAGCTGGCTGGGGAGCCAGGGGGCCCAGGAGCCTCGCAGGTGCTGGCCAGGCCAGGAGACCTCACTGTTTTCTCCTACCTGGTCCTCCAGGATGTGTGGTCACAGCGGAAGCACAGACCTCCCCGGGGCTGGGGCCTCGGACACCTGGGCAGAGCCAGGGGGCGTCCACTTGGCCCAGGCCCTCTCACCTCCCCCAGTGTTCACACCTGCTGGGTGCTCTCCCTCCACAGGAGTGTGCTGACTCTGCCATCTTTCATCAGGACCCAGCCAGGCAGCCCCCGCCCTCCAGGAGGGGGAAACTGAGGCTCACAGATGGGCCTGCTCTGCTCTGCCACCCGTGCAGGAGAACTGGACGGAATTCCTGGCTCCTGGCTTTAAGTAGGTGAAGTAAACAGATATTTAAAAAAGAAAGAAAGAAAGAAAGAAAGAAAGAAAGAAAGAAAGAAAGAAAGAAAGAAAGAAAGAAAGAAAGAAAGAAAGAAAGAAAGAAAGAAAGAAAGAAAGAAACCCTTAGGGGCCGGCGCTGAGGCATGATGGGTAAAGTCACCTCATGCAGGACCGGCATCCCATATGGGCCTGGTTCAAGTCCCGGCTACTCCACTTCCAATCCTGTTCTCTGCTATGTCCTGGGAAAGCAGTAGAAGATGGTCCAAGTGTTTGGGCCCCTGCACCCACGTGAGAGATCCGGAAGAAGCTCCTGGCTCCTGGCTTCAGATCAGCCCAGCTCCGGCCATTGCAGCCATCTAGGGAGTGAACCAGCAGATGGAAGACCTCTCTCTCTCTCTCTCTCTCTCTCTCTCTGCCCTTGCCTCTGCCTCTGCCTCTCTGTAACTCTTCAAATAAATAAATTAATAAACCTTTTTTTAAGGAAAAGAAAGAATGAGAGTATGCTTGGTGAAAGAAGGGAGACAGAAGAGTTCACACTGAATGATTCCTTCTTCACAGGAAAGTCCGAGGCTGGTGTCTCACCCCGGCTCAGACCATCCCAGGCAGGCAATTGACTTCATGAACTCCAATACCCCCATTTGACAGATGGCAAAACTGAGGCCCAGAGAAGCAACCAGACTTGTGCAAGTTCTCAAGGTTAAGAGTTGGAGGCCAAGCTGCAGAGACAGAGAGCAGATGCGTGGGTGCGGGGGGCTGCAGTGTGTGTATGGGGGGTGTGGTGGGGGGTCCACATTGATGGGGAACAGTTTCTTTAGGCCACAATCAAAAATGTTCTCAACTCAGCTGTCCCACACTCTGCCCGGGTGCATGATATGGTGGGCGAGTTACGTCTCCATAAAGCTGTCGCCAGAAAGTGCCTGGGACTGCATAACCGGGAACCTGCAATCCGCGAGAGCCCCCAAGGGCTTTCTTTTGCATCCCTAGAGATAACGGGAACACAGGGGAGG
Source organism: Oryctolagus cuniculus (assembly GCF_964237555.1). Taxonomy (NCBI): domain Eukaryota; kingdom Metazoa; phylum Chordata; class Mammalia; order Lagomorpha; family Leporidae; genus Oryctolagus; species Oryctolagus cuniculus. The sequence continues at coordinate 21,077,390 of NC_091452.1, forward strand.
TGGGCGGGGTGCAGGGCCAGGGCCCGGACCCAGTGGAAGAAGGATTCTGCCATTCCCCTGTCCACTCCCACGAGATCAGCCTGCTGCCCCTCCACCAGGAGGGAGCCGGCAAGGCACCGGTGCCTCCACCCCCGACCCCAGCCTCATCCGAGCTGCTGTCGGCGTCAGGATTCCGTCCTTTTTCGCGGCTGACTCGTGCTCTGCTCCACACCCATCGCCCAGGCTTCCCCTGTGCCCCCACCACTGATCCCAGATCCTGGCTGCTGTGCACAGAACCTGGAGGCAGGGCGGGGGACAGAAAACAGGGTCATGAGGGGTCCCCCAAGGCCACCAGGCCTGGGAGGCGTGTGCAGGTGCACAGGCAGCCTTGGGCAGGATGGATGTAAGGATAACCGAGCAAGGCCTTGGTCGTTCTTGGTACGGGGAGCCAGGGAGCTTTGAGCAGAGAGAAGCCACTCTGGCAGGCTCCACGCTCCGCCCCGTAAGTACGTGCCGATGGCTGTGAGCAGCCAGGTTTGTAAAGTTTTTAAAGAAAGTGGATCTGGCAGAAGGAAGAAATGTGGAGGCACAAGGCAGAGCCCTGGGAGCCCAGCCGGTGTCCCCAGCCTGGCTCCACTCCTGGGTCTCAGGATGAGCACCCTCCCCCAGCGCCTGGCTGCGCCCTGCCTGGACCCCGTTGCGGGGGTGGGGAGGTCGGGCCCCTGGCTGTCTGAGGCCTCTGATGTGCTTGGCCAGGCCCTGCCCCACTGCAGCCGGCGGAGGTTTTGCAGGGCCGTGGAGGATGCTGGAAATATCCAAGCAGAGAAGAGCACCCCCACCCCTGCCTTTAGGGGGACCCTTGACCCTGGACTGCCTGGCAAAGTGCCCACTTCCAGCACGGCCAAGGAGGTAACACACTCGCCGGGCAAGTACCAGAAGGTCAGCCGTGCCGCCACGGGGGCTTCCACCCAGGGCCTGCTCCCCACTACCCTCTCCTGGCTCCAGCTGTGGCCTTGGGCTCCCCCAGATCGGATGAGGCCAAGGCCAGGCTGCCTCTGCCTGCTCCCACCCACCCCGCAGCCCTGCACCCCCGGGACCTCCCTTCCTTGTCCAGGCACTGAGTGGGCAGCAGGCGTGTCTGAGGGCTCCAGGGCCTCTGCATCACAAGGCAGAGCCAGTGTGGCTCAACAGACCCTCCCCACCTAAGAGCTCTCCCCACACCTTCCCTCCGCCTGCCCTTCCTGTAAGCAAGCAATGGCGGTGCCCCAGGACAGGAAGCCCTCATTCTCCGGGAACTGCCCCCACCCCGTTTGCAGGAGGAACACTTCCTTCTGCAGCACTGAGTCTGATAACTTGCAAACCACTCTGCCTGACCCCTCTGCATCTCAGTTTCTGCATCTTTAAAATGGGTACAATAGCAGTACCTGCCTTCTGGGGTTTGGGCTAGGCAGCTTGGATCTAGGAAACACTTAGTGCATGGCGGGCTCTGCTCTATGTACTGAGGTTGCATCAGGGAGCAAAACAGACAAATTGGATGCCCGCCCTCCTGGAGCTGGCGCTGTAGCGGGGGCGGGGTGGCAAGCATGCACAGGACAGTGAGTGGGCACCGGGAGACTGTGTAAAGGGGGCGGATGCCCCTCCCCTAATCGGGATGCTGCTCACGGGGTGTGTTCAGTCTGGCAGAGGTGCCAAGCTACCCTGAAGTTGTCAGCGGTTTTTGTTTGTTTGTATGTTTTAACAGGCAGAGTGGACAGTGAGAGAGACAGAGACAGAGAGAAAGGTCTTCCTTTGCCGTTGGTTCACCCTCCAATGGCCGCCGCTGCTGGCGCTCTGCGGCCGGCGCACCACGCTGATCCGATGGCAGGAGCCAGGTACTTATCCTGGTCTCCCATGGGGTGCAGGGCCCAAGCACTTGGGCCATCCTCCACTGCACTCCCTGGCCACAGCAGAGAGCTGGCCTGGAAGAGGGGCAACCGGGACAGAATCCGGCGCCCCAACCGGGACTAGAACCCGGTGTGCCGGCGCCGCTAGGCAGAGGATTAGCCTATTGAGCCGCGGCACCGGCCGTCAGCATTTTTCTAAATTCCCTTTACACCCCAGTATAAGCTTTTGGAAAATATGGTAGAAATTAAATAGTAGGTGTTGGAAAACAAAACAGAGGGGCGGGCATGTGGTGCAGTGCATGAAGCTGCCACTTGGGGCACCAGCGCCCCACAGCCGGCTGCTCTGCCTCGGATCCAGCTCCCTGCTGATGCGCCAGGGAGGCGGCAGGTGGTGGTTCAAGAACTTGGGCCCCTGCACCCACGTGGGAGACCCCGGGGGAGTTGTTGGCTCCTGGCTTTGGTCTGGCTCATCCCTGGCTGTTACGGGCATTGAGGGAGTGAGCCGGCGGATGGAAGATCCGTGTGCGTCTATGTGTTACTCTACCTTTCAAGTAGATGAGAATAAATAAATGACCATTTTTTTTAAAAGCAGAGAACAAAGGTGAGAGACGGTGAGTGCCAGGCAGGCCGACGATTCTGGCTGTGAGCAGGTGGGTCCAGGTGAGACTCCAAGGAAGGTGGCGTTGGCACAGGGGCAAAGCAGGTGGGAAGTGCCCCATTGGCCCCTGAGGGTGGGGCCAGCAGCACGAGGCCGTGGGGGAAGCTGTGAGCTTGCTGGTTCCTGGGTTCTCTGTTTACCCCTTGCTCCAGTAGCAGTGCGAGGCAGTAGAGAGAAATGCCCTCTTTTAAAAAGAGGCCACTGAGATGGAGACAGTGGTGCCCACAGCAGCCGATTGGCGGAGCAGGGACCTGGGTGTGGGTCTTGCCACACTCAGGGCATAACTGAGAGAGAATAACCCCCATCCTCTCCCCATCTCAGGTGTGTGCTCTGTCGCTGGAGTCTTGGGTAAAACATCCCTCTGTCCCCTGCCCTTCCTCTACCCTGCTTTGCAGGTCCTGGGACACACACACACAGAGAGAGAGAGAGAGAGAGAGAGAGAGAGAGAGAGAGAGAGAGCGCCAGGCTCAGCCCTGGGTCTCATGGAGGCTGTGGCCAATGCTGCCGAAATGGATCAGGTCTCAGTGAGCGACTGTTGGCCAGGCTGGGGTCCGGGGAGGACCTGGGCAGGGCAGGGGGCTGGATGGAGGTGCCGGGGTCGGGGGTGCTGGGGACAGCAATGATGAGAAGCAAAACCTTTCTCCTTAGACGTGATTGGTTCTCTCTAATGGCTGCTGGAACCAGAGGCTTTCATGCTCCAAGTTCAGAAAGGAAAGAGGGAGACAGCTCAGCTGACACACTCCTTGCCAGTGTCTGCATCCCAGATGGGCAGGAGAAAGACGTGCACCTGCAGGGGGCTTAGCCTTGGCCGTGCACCTGCCAGGCTCCAGAGACCCTGCAGGCAGGCAGCAGCCCAAGCAGGGCAGCCCCGGGGCCCTGTTACATTGCATTTGTGTCTCTGCCGTGACTTTCCACCAATGACTGCCATTCTGAGCCTCGATCTCCCCATCCATGAAATGGGCACGACAATAGTTCTTTCCTGACAGGGTGACTGGGAGGGTCAGCGAGGTCACTGGTGCTCAGCCCGGCAAGTGGTGGTGACAGACGTCCAGGAGGTGACTGCTCTAACGGTTGCAGCCACGCTGTGAGGCTGAGCAGTGCCTTCCTTTTCGAGTTGACGGTTAAAGCCCCAGGGAGATCAAGCAAAGGCCCTGGGTCTCACGGCCGCAGGCGGGGCTATGTGACTGGTGGGGCCCAGTGTCAAATGAACACGTGGAGCCCATGTTAGAAAAGCATCAAGAACTGGGCAGGCGTTTGTGGCCACAGCAAAGACACCACATGGGAGGCCCGTATCCTGCATCAGAGGGCCTGAGTTTGAGTCCTGGCTCTGCTCTGATTCCAGCTTCCTGCCAATGTGCACCCTGGGAGGCAGCAGGTGATGGCTCAAGTTCTTGGGTGCCTGCCACCCATGTGGGAGACCCAGGTGGAGATCCAGACTCCTGGCTTTGGCCTGGCCCAGCCCCAGCTGCTGCAGGCATTTGGGGAGTAAACCAGTGGATGGGAGAGATTTCTCTCTCTCTCTCTCTCTCTCTCTCTCTCTCTCTCTCTCTCTCTCATAAATACAAATTTTTTTTAATGATTGAGAATTGCAAGGGACAACAGCAGGGCATTAGGCCAAGTTCAGGGCCCTCGTGAGCACAGGCCACACGTGACCACACGGGGACCCATGAAGACAGCCCTGCTGCCAAGCCAGATTTCACACCCACATCTCCCTGGCCCCTCAACCAGTGCTCAACCTGCTTCTCAACACCACCATGCCGAGAACAGGACCCCACCTGCCCAGCAGTGGCTCTGCTGGGTCCCAGCACGCCTCAAATCTCCCACTACCTCAAAGAGAAAAAAAACAGGTATCTGCAAGTTCAGAGGTCATCCAGAGACTGCTGAGGTTCAAACCAAATCAGGTGGCTCCCCACATCTCCCCCGCCTCCCTCTGCAAGTCCTCCATGATTGGGTGTTCCCTTGCCCCTGAGTCTGCCGACTGAGCCGAGGTACCGAGACTTCCTGTTTGTGGGCTGCATTCACTACCACGCTCATCCCTCAGGCAGGGTTTTAGGGATGTGCACTTGGAGGTGCTCCCTCCCAAGGCTGAGGCCCACCGAGCTGGGGCCGGCCCCACGGCAGCACTCTGTCACAGGCATCGAACTCTGCTTGACTCTGTGTACACACAGAGCACCCAATGGTTTCTCTTCTGGTCCTTTCCAGAAGCCATGTGTGGCTCCTGGGTGGCAGGACAGGGTCACAGCTAAGAACAGGTTAGAGTCCTCGCACGCAGACTATGGCCAGGGGCAGCCGGCATTGGTAAAGCACTGCCTTAGCAGCTGGCAGCCATACCCACCCGGGAGGCCACTGGGCCCTGCCATCACCACTGGGGCTGGGGCTGTTAGTCCTCTGAACAGGCAGAGGCCCAGAGAGACTGACATCAGGTGAGACGACTCACAGCAAGGTCGGAGTTGGAACCTCCACCCTGACCCCAGGACCTGTTCTTGCTCCATGGAAACTTCCTGAAGGCAGAAACCACATGTGCTTTGCTCACTGTTCTATTCACTATGGCTGCTGCAGAGCAAACTCTCAATAAGCACTAGTTGGATGGATGGATGCATGGGTGGATGGATGGATAGATGTATGCATTGACGGATGGATGGACAGGAGGATGCATTTATGGATAGATGCATGGGTGGGTGGATGCATGCATTGACGGATGGATGGATGGATGGATGGATGGATAGGTGGATGTATTAATGGATGGATACATGGATGGGTGGATGGATGCATGCATGCATGCATTGACGGATGGATGGATGGATAGTTAGATGGATGGATGAGCCATTGCAGCACACGGCCTCAAGGGAGCACTCCCCACGATTCTTGTCGCTAAAGGTGATGCCCTTGCATGGCTTCCTCCCTGAGTGCCATCAGGACCACTGACTTGCTTCTACTAAGCAAGCTGGTGGGCTGTGCCTGACGACGTGCCTAAGATGACAGCACGCACCTTGCTGCACCCTCTCAGGCTTTGGAGAAGTGAGCTGCCCCGGTGCAGGCTACCTGTGCTGGGAGATGGTGCTGGCAAGGAAAAGTGGGTAGCGTCCAGGGCCAAAAGCAGGCTCCAGCCAACAGCCAGCAAAAAGCTGAGCCCTCAGCCAACAGCCACCATGAACTGAGTTCTGTCAACCATCTGCAAGGAGCTGGAAGCAGATCCCTGGATGGGCCCCCTCCCCACAAGGTGAGCCTCTGATAAGATAGCTGCTCTTGTTGACACTTTGTAACCTTGGGAAACCCCCCAAGCAAATGACCCAGCTCCAGGCTCCAGAGCCCGAGAAAGTGTGAGAAAATAAATATACATTGTTTCAAGTCACTAAGCCACAGTCATTCCCTCCCAGGAGAAGGAAGCTAAGACAGCCACAGGAAACATCCAGTGGGCCCCACTCTGCTCTTTCACAAACCCACTCCCACTGCATATCCCAATCAAGGGATACTTTACAGAATTCAAGCAGAGAAAAAAAGTAAGAAAAGTACTTGGCGCTGGGGTAAAAAGAAACTGGGAGTTTTTCAAACCTTCCCTGGGATGTGGTTGAACATGAAAATGCACTCTTGCAAGGATTGGCTTGGAAACAGACCCTCCTGCAATTATTTTAAACAAATGCACACAGGGAGAGCATTCCTGCAGGAGCTCACCTGAACTCCGCGGGCAGCCTCGCTCTGTGGGAACGCGACCCGGGCTGCTCCCCGCTCTGCAACCCCGACCTCAGAAGACCCCAGCTGACAGTGAAACAGGATTGAGGCTTTGGCCTGCTCCTCCATGAGGCAGGGGGCAGGTTCCAAACTGCAGCCCACCAGACACGTGCAGGGGACCCAGCGAGGGCTGACACCTCCCTGTGCCTGGCCGAGCTGTGCTGTTAGCTTTGCATTGCACAGAGCCCTGGGATACCTGACAGGGATCCCAGCGGGAAATCCGACCATGCACCAGGAAAGCGGGTGTCCTCTGGAGCAGAGGGCTTCACAGACTGCACACCCTGGGGTTCAAATCCCAGCACCGGGGTTCTCGCTTGGGTGGCCTTGGGTGAATTACATATGCTCTCCATGCACCCACTGCGTCTTCAGAATAGGGAGCACCAGTCTCCGGGGGTTACTGTGGGGGTTACACTGAGTTAACACCCAGGACAGAGCCTGGTCCGCGTGCCGGATGGCTGTGTTCCTGCATCTGTACCCAATGTGGACTTGGACAGGTCGCTCAGCCCTGGCTTCTGAATGTGAACAGAGGGGCAGTGTCAACTCAGGTCTGTGTCACAGGGAGCTGCGAGCATCAGCTGGGGCACAGGTTCGTGAGCAGCACTGTACACACGCAGTCACTTTGGGAAAGTGTGATGCGCCACAGGCACAGCCCCACGTGGAAGGCAGCTTGGCAGCGGGGGAGATGCACAGACCCTCTGACCCAGCACTTACGCCCCCAGGAACAGACCCAAGAAGAATTCCAGCCAGTGTTCCCAGAGTGCTTCACAAATGTTGCTGTGGATTCATTCTGAGAGGAGGAGCATGGTGGGGGCAAGAGGCACAGAGTCACCACACAGACCCCGGGAGTCGGGTGAAAGCAGGCCAGAGGCGGGCAGCCAGCAGACTCGTTTATTTCATTTGGTGCAGCAGCTTATATAGCCAAGGAGCCAATCTGGTCAAGGAGTGGTTTATGCCCTAACCAATCACAGCCTTTTGCCAGGCAGGCTCCATTGCCAAATGGGTTTCAAAGCCATTCCAGAGTAACTGACACTCACTTGCCAGCAGCCATCTTGGTATGGCCTTCTCATTCCACCACACATAAGTTTGTGGGGGAAAATGAATTAAAAGTTAAGCTTATTTTGATGCAAAAAAAAAAAAGCCCAAGTTATGGGTGCTCAGCGCTGGGTTAGGACACCCGCACCCAGTGCCAGAGCACCTGGGCTCAGTCCCTGACTCCGGCTTCCTGTGGATGGAGAACTGAGAGGCAGCAGGTGGTGGCGCACATGGGAGACCTGGATGGGGTTCCTGGCTCCTGGCCCCAGCCTGGCCTGGTGCTGGCCATTCTCTGGGGTGGGAAGCAGCAGGCGGGAGCTGTCTGTCTATCCTGTCTCCTCCGTCTGTCTGCCTCTTAAGTAAATAAATGAGAATTAAGAAAATGGGAGGAGAATGTGTGCACTGTGGGCCTGTGTAGGCTGAGTTCAGGAACAGGCACGCCCTATGGCACACAATCTAGGGACCTTCCGGGGGTCGCAAAGCGCGGACCTTGCACTTGGACATCAGTTTCACAGCAGGCAGGAGCACCTCACAGTCAGTTTCTCACACCGTGCCTACACGGCGGCACATTTACTTGTATTTGTATAAACATCTTGGTCACGGGGCCAGCATTGAGGCACAGTGGGTTAAGCCACCATCTGCAAGGCCCACATCCGCATCCAAGCACTGGCTGATGTCCCGGCTGCACCACTTCCGATCCGGCTCCCTGCTAATGCTCATGGGAGAGATGCAGAAGACGGCCCGAGTGCTAGGGCCCTAGCCACGGCCATTTGAGAAATGAACCAGATGATGGATGATCTCTGTGTGTGTGTCCCTTTCTCTGTGTCACTCTGCCTTTAAAATAAATAAATAAAATCTTTTAAAAGATATCTATTCAGTAAAAATCCAATGTTTTCAAGAGCATGCTCTTTGGAGGCAGAACAGCCTGGGCCAAGTGCTGGCTTTGCCCCTTGGTGGCCAGGTGACCTTGGTGGAGTTGCCTGCAGGCCTCGGTGTCCCTGTAGGAGCTCCCAGGCAGGAGGGTGCTGGGCTCTGCTGCCTTCCCTGGAAGACGCCCTCGGGGCACCTCTGGGTGTCCAGCCTCACGGCCCAGCCAGGTCCTGGCTTCTCCTGCAGGCCTCACGCCATCTGGATTTGGGGCCAAGAAGGGCCGGGGCCCCTGGAGGAGCAGCCACACAGCCCGGCTCGCTCGCTCTGGCCAGTGCAGGCAGGCACAGACCTTGTTGGCAGGAATGGAACATGGAAGTTGTCAGAATCAAAACACAGTCGCCCGAGTCGGCCCTGACAAGGACGTTGCAGAAACAAAGCCAGGAGGTTGTGAGGAAAGGGTTCTTAACACAATCGCCAGACAGAAACCACCCCACACTCACACTCACTCACACACTCACACACACATTCACACACTCACACATACTCACATACACTCTCACCCACATTCACATACTCACACACCCACTCACACCCACACACTGACTCACACACACTCTCACCCACTCACACTCACACACTCTCACCCACATTCACACACACACCCACTCACACACTCTCACACACACTCACACTCACACACTCTCACATACACTCACACGCGCAGGCCAGTGCTGTGGCCCACCATCCCACAGGGGTGCGGGTTCAAGTGCCAGCTGCTCTGCTTCCCATCCAGCTCCCTACTAACCACTGGGAAGGCAGCGGAGGCCGCCCACACAGGAGACCCAGAGGAAGCTCCTGGCGCCTGGCTTTGGCCTGGCCCAGCCCCAGCCATTGCAGCCATTTAGAGAGTGAACCAGTGGATGGAAGACCTCTCTCTCTCTCTCTCTCTCTCTCTCTCTCTCTCTCTCTCTGCCTCTGCCTCTCCCCCTCCATCTGCCTTGCAAACAAATAAATAAATCTTTAAAAAAAAAAAAAAAAAAAAAAAAAAAAAAAAAAAAAACAAGACTTCTCCTGCCTCAGCCTCTTGGAAGGCGCCTGTGATGCACACGGCCCGCGGGCTCCCGGAGTAAATGCTGCCGGCGGCTCTGATCGGACGACTGCTCGTGTTTATATCATTTCACACCGGCTTGCTTTCCCTCCGGCAGCAAGCTGGTGAGATGCAAACTTGAGTATGCGATGTTCTCAGACAAATCCGCCCCCTTAAACCTCACTCCCAGCCCCGGCTGAGGGCTGAGTCAGGCCTCCTTCACAGCGGAGCCGAGCCCGGGGCCGCCTTCCCACCGTGACACTGTGGTCACTCCGAGCGATTTCATTCTGCTTGCTCCGTGGCCACACAAAGCCTCAGAGCCAAGACAGGCAAACCTGGCTGCCACCGGTCCGCTGGTCCGTCTCTTGCCATCCGTGCTCACCTCCATGCCCCCCCACTCCCCTCTCCGCCCAGGTCAGAGGCTTGCCTGGGCAGCCTCGCAGCCCTTGGAATCAGCCCATGTCTTTTTATCCCCTGCTTCCAGCTCTCTAAACACTCAGTGTGAACAGAAAATAAAATAAGTATGAATATAACTCAGGGGCTTGTAGGTGCGGGGCTGTGCCTTGTTAAGCGGCGTGGTAAGAGTGTTTGGGGCTCCAATCCCTTTCCGCTGCCCTAGCCGAGCAGGCTGACCCCAATAGCCCCTCCCCCACCCAAACACAGCCCCTTCCTTCCGGCCACCCAGGGACGCCCAGGGTCACAGGGACCGCATGAAATCCGCTCCCCCAGTTCGGATCCATGGGGCTCTGAGATCCCAGACAGCCAGAGCTGGCTGGCTGGCTGGCAGCGGGCCCGCTGGTCACCACAGCTGAACATGGCGTGCGGGGGTGGGGGATTCTTGTGGTGCCGCCCTCTGAATTGGTAACAGCCCCAGTACCGCAGAGGGCCTACAGGTCTGGGTGTGAGGGCTCACCGTCTCCAATGCCGTCTAGGGCGGTTGCGACTGGGTGCCTGGGATGCTCACAGGTGTCTTGTGGGGGAGGAAAGACCATGCTACCCATTACTCAGATGAGGAGACTGAGGCCCCGAGCAGTTCGACTCCCCCCGTCCAGGGGTTCTCATGCGGTCCAGTGCAGAGTGAGTTGCACCTTGCGCCATAGCCAGAGTCCACCACAGCATGGTGGCATCACAAGGCCCTGGCTGGAACTCTTCCAAGTCAGCTGTGAAAGGCTTGGCCCCCAGCGGCATCCCAAGCCAGTTTCCTTGCCTAGAGAATTCCATGATTCCCAGCCAAGGCCCACTCCCCACACAGCTCTGCCAGGACGCCAGTGCCTGCCACCCCAGGCCTTGTGACAGCAGATACGGGGCAGGCGTGGGGCCCCGGGGTGGGGGGTCACGCGGCTGCTTGGGAGGCCACACCCAGTGCCAGAGCTGGTTCAAGTCCTGGCTACTCTGGGCTTCTGGTCCAGCTCCCTGCTAACGGGCATGCTGGGAGGCAGCAGGTGATGGCTCAAGTCCTTGGGCCCCTGCCACCCACGTGGGAGACCCAGATGGAGCTTCAGGCTCCTGGCTTCCACCTGGCCCAGCCCCAGCTGTGGTGGCCATCTGGGAAGGGAACCAGTGGATGGAAGATCTCTCTCTCTCTCTCTCTCTCTCTCTCTCTCTGTGTGTGTATATACCTTTCAAATAAATAAATCTTAAAAAAAAAAAAGGGCTGAAAATAATGCATAGACACCCTGCCCACACTCCACCCCATGCCCCCATCCATCGTCACCACTGCCTTTGGGACCATCCGGGTTCTCCTGCGCGGGGCTTTGTGGGAACATCCAGGCGGCCATGTTAGTTTTGATTCTTGGGCAGGCCAAGGGGCCGCTGGGCAGAAGCCAGAAGTTTCAGGTGCTGGCGACTTGACCTCTTTCGCCAGAGTCAGCCCAGCTCGCGGATGGGGAAGGGAGGCGGGGGCGGGGCTGCCTTCAGCTGGCGGGACATCAAGACCCACACAAAACGCTTCCAGGTGGTGCCAGCCCGCGGCCCGCGGCCTTCACGTCGGATTGATCCTTGGGCTGCCCCAGCAGACGTGTCCTCACAGCTCTGCTTTCATGTCTGCCCACAATTTGAATGTCATCACACAAAATCAAGGCTAATTGTGAACAGACCTGCCCCTCCCCCGCCCCGCCCGGCAGCCCCGCCCCCAGCCACATCTGGATCCCACACCCTCCCCTCCGGGGGCCTCCGAGACCTGCTCCGGCTGTGAGCTCTCAGAATCCGACTGGATTTCCCCTTCCCTTCTCCTGGCCCCCTAAATATAGATCCTGGAATGTCCTTTTCATTCCACTGCTGTGGGCTTTGCCACGGCCAAGACCGCCCCTCGCACGCCCTGCCTCTCTGGGCTCTCCCCAGGTGATCTCAGCAGCTACCTGCTTTCTGTCCCCACCCCCATCCCACCTGCCAGCCACATCCCACCCTCAGGACACCTACCCCCACCACACCCAGGGAGTGACCCATCGCCCACAACAGAGGGAGCTGGGTGGGCTTGCTAAGACCCCTGGGTGCAGGAGAAGCAGGGTGCTGGCTGTCCTTCCTGGGGAACCCCAAGGAAGGTCTTCGAAGTTTGAAGGGGAGTCAGAGAGAAGCTGTGGGGAGTCTCGGGGTGCAGAGAGACCCTCAGGGTGCCCCCGGGGCGGTGTGTGGGAGGACAGGGAGTCGGGGGCAGGAGGGTCCCCTGCACCGGCAAAGGTCAACTCTGTGGTCAAAGCACCCCCAAAAGGGAGTCTTGGGTTGCAGTGGCTCCCTTCCTCTATGCTCACAAAGTCGTAGAGTCTGGGGGCTGAGAGACCTCTTTAGAGCCCCTTGCACGGGGCCCGGGGAGGAGACAGAGGCTCGCCCAAGGTGGAGGAGGAAGCCGGTTTGGGTGAGGAGGGCTGGGCCCCACACTGGCTGTTGAAACAGAAAGTGATGAGCGCCCCTATGCTGGCTGCCAGGGGTCCCAGAAAAAGAGACCCCACCCTGGAGAAGCCCAAATGGGCTCACAGAACCGGAGCTGGGGTCTGCCCTCAGCAAGCGCCCCTCCACCGTGGAGTCTGCAGCCCAGGGCCGGTCACCAGGCCCAGGGGACAGGCGTGTGGCTTAAGGGTTAGCAGAAGAGCAGGGCTAACGCAGGACAGAAGGTTCTAGCATCCCAGCCCCTGTCCTTCGCAGGCTCACGCTGTGACTGTGAGCGGCCCCTGCCCACCTCCCCCCCCCACACCAGCCCCTTCCTGGGGGCGCTTGCCTCGTGCTGGGGAGTGAAGGAAGTGTCTGTACCTGCACCGTGATCATTGCCACAGTCCAGGACCACAAACCAAGCCTCCCCTGTGCTGGATACACAGGAAGTCAGGGCTCAAATTCAGAACCCAAGTGGGGGCCGGGGCCCGTGCCGAACTTGAGAGCTCTCAGGATGCCTGCACCCCGTGTCAGAGGGCCCAGCTCACTTCCAGTCCTGGCTTCTCCTGCATGTGTGCCCTGGGAGGCAGCAGGGGACGCCCAAGCCCCCGGACCCCGGCCACCCACTTAGGAGACCTGGATGAAGCTCCTTGTCCTGCTGCAGCCTGGCCCCGCCCCAGCTATTGCCAGCATGTGGGGAGTGAACCCGTGCTCTGAACATCTCCATTCCTGTCTCTCTGCTTTTCAAACACAGTGAAACTAACTAAATAAAATATAAAAACCAAAGTGATGGAGCTGGCACTGTGGCACAGCAGGTAAAGACGCCGCCTGCAGTGCCAGCATCCCATATGGGTGCCAGTTGGAGTCCTGGCTGCTCCACTTCCAATCCAGCTCTCTGCTAATGCTCCTGGGAAAGCAGTGGACAATGGTCTAAGTGCTTGGGCCCCTGCCACCCACATGGGAGACTCAGAAGAAGCTCCTGGCTCCTGGCTTCAGCCTGGCTGTTCCAGCCATTTAGGGAGTGAACCAGCAAATGGAGGACCCTCTCTCCCCTCTCTCTCTAGGACTCTTTCAAATAAACCAATACATCTTTAAAAATCAATAAACAATAAAAACCAAAGACGTCAGAGGAATGATTCCAGGACCATGGGATCTACTTAATAAGGCAATTGATGATAAAAAAAAAATGAGCAGGTAAATAAATGAAAAGTTGTCCCCCCGCCCTGGGGGGGGGGGGGGACTCCAGAGCCCGTGTTCCCGGCTCTGTCTCCCAGCGCTGCTGAAGAAGGGAAGTTCACGGACGCACCCTCGGCGTGGGCCAAGATCGAGGCCGGAGCTGCTGGGACAAATGACATTCTGACAGCACCTGTCAGAGCCGGCGAGCGCAGCCACCAGCTTCCCAGGGACAACAGCGCGCCCCTGCCCCTCCCACCCACCCCCCTGCCCCAGCAACTCTCCTTCTGACCTCTGGTGGGCTCCAAAGCCCCCTCTCGGGTAAACATCCTCAGAGTTTATCTTCTTGAGAGTGCCTGTCACGGAGACACAGTTAATTTGCAATGGTTTCTGGCTGGCCAGGGCGGGTCGGCCGTGAGCGCTCCCTGTGGGCACTGCGGGCCTCTGGCTCCTGCTCAGTCCCTGGGACAGACAGACAGATGGACAGACTGACGGGGAACCCAGCGCTGTTTGATGAAGCTCTCAGAGGCATGAGGGCAACTTCAGCCAGCGCGGGACATGACCCCGAACACGTTCCAGGGCCCGGGCCTCTTCGTCCTGAGGTTCAAAGAGCAACAGGCAGGTGGCCGTGAACTTGTGGTCACCCAGTGCACGGGCAGGCGGGTCAGGCGCTGTCTCCTCCCTGCAGAGGCCATGCGCACTCTGTCACAGCGGAACCCCCAGGGCCTCCGACCCCAGCTGGGCAGAGGCTGCGAGGACAGCCAGACCTGGGCGCAGAGCCTGGATCCACTGCTCATTCACGGGAAGGCTTTGAAGGTCGCACAGCTTGGCCCACGGCACCACCACCCCCGACACATGGTGCCCGGCCCCGAGGAGCCCACACCTCAGTGTGAGTCCCCTCCTGCCGGGTCTCACCCTGCGACATCTCCCCTCCTTGTGTCCAGGCCTGGGCCTCCCTGCCGCCCAGCCCCAGACCTCGAGGCTGGGGCTGGCCCAGAGGCATTGGGCCGTGTTGATGGTGGCCACAAAAGCAGGCAGGTGCTGGCAATTTAGCTAATCAGGTACCACAGTGGCTCCAGACGCCCGCCCACCGCCTGCCTGCCGGAGCCTGCAATTAGCCCTAGCCCGGTCCCCCAGCCACGCACACAGCTCAGGTTACAGCTACAGAAGGGACAGATGGCCCAATGGGCAGTGCGTTTGTGGTCCAAGATCAGTGATATGGGTCTGAGAGAGAGAGAGAGAGAGAATCTTCCATCCACTGGTTCACACCCCAAATACCTGCAGTGGCCAGGGCTGGGCCAGGCCAAGCCCAGAGCCGGGAGCTCCATCCAGGTGCCCCTGGTGGGCGGCAGGGACCCACGTATTTGAGCCATCATGGCTGCCCCCCAGGGTGTAACCCAGTAGGAAGCTGGAATCCAGAGCCAGGGCTGGGAATTGAACCCAAGTGCTCCAGGGTGGGGTGTGGGGGAGGGTTCACTTGGCCACATGCCTGCCCCCAGGCATAGAGTTAAAAAAAATCCAACAATGCTAAGAGGTTGTTATTATTATTATTATTATTATGCCTAAACAAGGGCTCCCAGCCCAGCCCCCAGGGCAGCAACTTCCCGGAAAGTTTAGATCTTCCTGAACTCAACATTCATGAAAAATGTGCCTATTGGATTGCATAGTTTACCATTTTAATAACGACATAAAAATCATTTGTGGCTTTGGGTTTTTGTTTCTTGCTCTAACTTGGCTGCCCTGCGGCTGTGCCATCCTCGCCTCCTTTCTTGACCTCTCTGAGCCTCAGTTTCCCATGCTGTAAAATGGGGGTGACATTGCCTGTGCGGTTCCGTTCCAGGGTTGAAAGGACGTGACCTCAGGGCCGGCGCTGTGGTGCAGTGGGTAAAGCCAACACCTGAAGTGCCGGCATCCCATATGGGCGCCGGTTCGTGTCCCAGCTGCTCCACTTCTGATCCAGCTCTCTGCTATGGCCTGGGAAAGCTATAGAAGATGGCCCAAGTCCTTGGGCCCCTGCACCTTCATGGGAGACCCGGAAGCTCCTGGCTCCTGGCTTTGGATTGGTATAGCTCCAGCCATTGCGGCCAATGGGGAGTGAACCAGTGGATGGAAGACCTCTCTCTCTCTCTTTCTCTCTGCCTCTACCTCTCTGCAACTCTGCATTTCAAATAAATAAATAAATATTTAAAAAGATAAAGAAATGAGGTGGCCACGTGAGGCGGGGCTTAGGCAGCGGTTTACATGAGGGCCCTTCAAAGAGTGCATGGAACAGGGAATTAGAAGATTTGTTTATTTTGCTGCAAAGAACACTGAAACCAATGCATGCAAAAGGTCTTCAAAATGCTCACAGGGCCGAAACCGCGGCTCACTAGGCTAATCCTCTGCCTTGCGGCGCCGGCACACCGGGTTCTAGTCCCGGTCGGGGCGCCGGATTCTGTCCCAGTTGCCCCTCTTCCAGGCCAGCTCTCTGCTGTGGCCCGGGAGTGCAGTGGAGGATGGCCCAAGTGCTTGGGCCCTGCACTCCATGGGAGACCAGGAGAAGCACCTGACTCCTGGCTACGGATCGGCGCAGCATGCCAGCCATAGCGGCCATTTGAGGAATGAACTAATGGAAGGAAGACCTTTCTCTCTGTCTCTCTCTCTCTCTGTCTAACTCTGCCTGTCAAAAAAAAAAAAAATGCTCACAGGAAGTGTGTGCTCCGCAAAGACTCTGCAGGGATTGCCATCCTTCTCAAGTCCACTGTTTCCACGCTCGGCTGCAGGTGTCCGTGTTCTTGTCTCAGACCTCAGCTAAGCGCTGGGACCTGCGGACCCGGAAGAGCTCAGGGGCCATTGTTGTGGCGCAGCGGGTTGAGCCACAGCCTGCAGCAAGCATCCCCTGCGAGAGCCAGTTCAAGTCCCGGCTGCTGCACTTCCCATCCAGCTCCCTGTTGAGTGTCCAGGGAAAGCAGTGGAGGCTGGCCCGAGGGCGTGGGCCCCTGCCACTCATGCGGGAGACCCAGATGGAGTTCCTGACTCCTAGCTTTGGTGTGGACCAGCCCCGACAGTCACGGCCACTTGGGGAGTGAACCAATGGATGGACGATCTCTCTCCCTGTCTTTCAAATAAATCAAACAAGTCATTTAAAACAAAAGGAACAGCCCAGTGCCTGGTACTTAGCAGGTGGCACAGCGTCACTTCCTTCCGTGGAACACAGGGGAGCTGAGAGGTGGAGGAGCCAGGAGCCCGAGTTCCGGGTGCAGCGCTCAGGGCCCCAACCTCCGGCAGCCCCCTCTCCCCGCCTGCTGTATACATTGCATCTTAATGTGCCCTCCTGCGCAGATCCCCAATTCACTGGACAAACAGCTGCCTTTGACCTTGCCCTGAGCCCCTCCGAGGGCACCCGGCCTGGAGATCCCCGTGCCCTCCCCTCCTGCTGCAGTACGGACCGCCCTGTCTCGTGTCTGCTTGCCCCAGCCCTAGGAGCCCTAACTGGTATTCCCGAGAGAGTGAGCACCTAGTAGGGCCACACACAGTAGGAGCGTGCAGCAGGAGCATGTGGTGGGAAGGCTCCCATGAGGCCCTTCTGAGCCCTGGACTCCTCCCTGCCTGCATTCCCTGGGCAGCCGGGTGTTTGTCCACTGAGCACCCGCTGGGTACTGGGCACTGCTCGGGGGCCGAGGAGCACAGAGCAGTTCTTTCTGTCTTTGTCCAGACACAAACATCTCCGCGCGGGTGCCAGGCTGGCCCCGCACACCGGGTGCCCGTGCTCCCGGAGACGCAGGCGATCACATTAGGCGAGCACCAGACACAGAGCTGGAAGCCCCTACCTGAGCTAGGACAGAGTCCTGCTTCCTGCCTGGTGCTAGGCCGAGCCAGGCAGTGGCTTTCCCTGAGCGCAGGTGCGCGCCCAGACCAGAGCTGGACCTACCGAGATGGGCCACGCCCTCTCCTTTCACAGGGAGAAGCCTCCAAGAAGCGGGGTGCCCCAGGCGGCCCAGGCAGACAGGAGGCACAGAGTGAGCCCCGCCCCCCACCCCGGGTGTAGGCTCCTCCCCGCAGGTCACCTGTGACTCCGTCTCTGGATCGGGAAGTTCTCAGCGGCTTAGGTGAACTCCCAGGAGGAAAGGAGCTTGAGAGCTTCCCCCCGTAAAAGGGGTCAGAGGTCATGACGAGGCAGCACCAGGTCGGCCACAGTGATGGGCACCCACCTGGCCATGGGGGTGCCAGCAGCGGCAGGACATGCAGTGGCCTGAACCTGAGCCAGGCGGACAGCAAGGGTGGCCTCGGAGACGCCACCGACAACAGAGGTGCAGACAGATGGAACGCACTGGCCGGTCTGGCAGTGAGCCTCCCGTCGCAGTGGGTATCCAAGCATGTGGCAAAAATCCCGGGGTAGGGGCTGGCGTTGTAGAGAGGCAGGTCAAGCTGCGGGCGTCTGTGACACCGGCATCCCCTATGGGCGCTGGGTCTCGTCCCAGCTGCTCCACTTCTGATCCAGCTCCCTGCTGCTGACCTGGGAAAGCAGTGGAGACAGCCCAAGCCCTGGGGCCCCTGCCACCCGCGTGGGACACGCGGATGAAGCTCCCAGCTCCTGGCTTTGGCCTTGTTCAGCATCTGGGGAGTGAACCAGCAGATGGAAGATTCTCCCGCCTCTCTCTGTCTCCTTCCCTGGCTTTCAAAATAAATAAATAAATCTGGGGAAAAAATGTATCGGAGTGCGATTCCCGCGTTGTGAGTGGGACCCGCAGAGGCAGCCTGGAGCAGGAACGGTGAGGAACGGCCCCTGTGAGGCGAGGCCAAGCAGCCAAGCAGGCGTTGAGTGGGGACGCAGCGACTCAGCAGGGGCCCAGCTGTCTGGCTCCCATCCCGCGCTCCCAGCCCTCTGCGACCCTGGACCAGGACGTCTCCGCCCACCCTGATGTCTCCACCCACCCAGATGTCTCCTCCTACCCTGAAGTCTCCGCCTACCCAGACATCTCCGCCCACCCTGATGTCTCCACCCACTCTGATGTCTCTGCCCACCCAGATGGCTCTGCCCACCCCAACATCTCCGCCCACTGTGACTTCTTGGCCCACCCCAACACCTGCTAAGGGTGGGGACAAGGATCTCAAGTTCAAGAGGCACTGAGCAGAGAGCACCCGGAGGACGCTGGGCCGCAGGCCCTCGGAGAAGCCCGGCGGGCAGAGCCCAAGGGTCACGACCCCCGGAGCCCACCCAGCTCAAGGTGGACTCTGCAGGTCGCGCCCACCCCACCCCTGCCCCGCTGCTGGGTACCTGTGGGGGCTGCGGCTCCCCACCTGGGAGAGGCCTCAGAGGGCACCGGCCTCCCCGCTGCCCGCCTAACATTTTCTATTTAAATGCAAATTTTGACTTTTCACTTGGCAGCTAGCAAAAGTTTTTTGCACCAGAATGAGGGTCACGATAATAATTTATCCACGGGCCTTTTTCTCACAATTATTATTTGTTCAAGGGAGCAGAGGCCCCAGAGTCGCGAGCAGTGCTCGGGCCAGGAACCGCACACGCATCAGCCCGCAGGCGTCAGGGTAGGGGTCCTGGCCGCGGTGCGGGGTACAAGGTGAGTGAGGAGAGCCCGCCCCCACGCAGAGGCGTGCCCAGGGGAGACTGGTATTTGCTCAACTCTGAGCCCTGTGCAGGGGGTTGGGGGGGGCTGCACACTCTAAGTCCCTCACAAGCTGGGTCTGAGCTCACGTCTCTGGGAGCTCCCGCCCGATGGCAGGGGACAACCCCGGGCGGCACATGCTCTGCTCAGCACAAGGCTCCCGACCAGACTCCTGAGTCAGCTGAGAAGAAGTCTGGGAAGGCTTCCTGGAGGAGGTGACGGCTGTTGGTGATCTTCAAATGCGCGCCGCCAGGGAGAGCGTCCATCAGCGCAAGGGGCAGGGGTGGGAAAGTCGGGGTGCCCATGGCGCCACATAGGCCCGGGGTTGGGGGGCAGCAGGCAGGCGAGCACCTCCAACACTCCAGCCAAGGAAGGGGGCCCGGCCGGGGAGGAGCAGTGCGGTGTTTCACGCCTGCGTCTCTGTCCCCTGTGGATTTGCGTGCCTGGGATCCACTGGGAACCTAGATCTAAACCACCCTGAAGGCTGTCCACGCCCTCTCGGGAAGATGGCGAGAGAGTCCCAGGCAGAGGCCCGGAACCTGCAGAGAGAATGGCTGGGGGCTGGGGGCTGGCTGGGGGGGGTCTGTCACCCACGCCACCTTGCTCATGGTTCACAGCCCGGCCTCCTTCCTGTCCCTGAAACAATCCGCCCCGTCCCCTGCCTCAGGCCTCCGTGCCTGCTGTTCCCTCTCTCTGGACGGCTGTTCCCGCAGCTCAGCCGACGGCTCCCCCTGCCCCCCCTCACGCTGTGCAGTCAGCTGCAGCTGCGTTGCTAGGAGCTGGGGGGGGCTCGGCCTTGGGGCTCAGTGCACCTGCTCCCTGCGCCCGGTGCCTCTCACTGCCAGTCCACTGGCCCGGGCTTACTCTCAAGGTGGTGGCAGAGGGGTCCCAAGAGGGCCAACGAGGAGGCCAGAGCTGCTGGGGTCTTCTGTTGGAGCCAGGTCCAGGCCAAGGCCAAAGTCACAAGGTCAGGTCCAGATTCAAGAGATGGGATTGGCCTCTGCATCCGCAGGGTGCTGAGCTGCAAGGGGCAGCGGCTGTGGGAGGGGGATGGGCCGGGGACAGCTTCCCAATCAACCAACCCCAGCTTCCCGAGCGCCCTCCCTGAGCAGCGCCCGCCAGCTCCGTCACTCGGCCGCTCCGGGGTTCTTGCCCAAGCGCACTTTGCTGAAACGTGTGTCCCTTTATTTCATTCAAGAATCCAAGGATAGGGGAAGAAAAGGAGGTGGCGACAGACACAGGGCGATCTTTCATCGGCTGGTTCACTCCCCAGATGCCTGCAGCAGCCAGGGCCAGGGGTCCATGCACATGAGCCCTTGAGCCGCCACCCGCTGCCCTCCGGGGTGCACATGAGCAGGAAGCCGGACCTGGGAGCAGAGCTGAGGCTGAAGCCAGGAGGCGGGGGTCCCAAGGGGCGGTTTCAAACGCTGGCCCTGCTTACCCCCTTGGTCTTCCTCGCCACGTTCCTCCAGGGTTATCATCGTCTTTAGTTCCTGCTGGCCCCGTGGGACTGGAAGCTCCCGAGGGAGGGGTTCAGAAAGCACGGTGGTCTCCGCTCCTCCAGACCCCTCCCTTCTCCCCCCACCCCCGCCCTGCACCAACAAACTCAGCCAGATGCACCCCAGGGGAGGTGGCGGGGCTGCTGTGCCCCGTCTGGAAGCTTCCTCTTCGCAGCAAGGGGTCTGGGGGCTCGGCCCAGCCAGGACCACTCTGCCAGCCCTCAGAGGGCCCCTGAGCCCTGAGCATGGGGCAGGCCCCCAACCTGCACCCCCACCCCCCCCACCCCCGATTCCTGGGACCGCTCCGAGGGGGCTGCTGTTTGTCTCATAATTGCATCCGAATGCAAATGGCTCTGCCAGTGTGAATATGTTAAAGCCTGTGTGATCAGCAACCACGGCGCAAGGGAGGGGCGGGAGGGGCTGTGAGGACCCTGGGGACACCAGGAGCTCACCAAGAAGGGCGTGTCCCCCCCTCCCCGGGGCCAAGAGAAGGCAGAGGCTGTGGGGTCTGCCGGGGGGCACTCTCCAAGCCAGTCACCTGCCAGGTGGGGCTGGCTGTGGGGGGTGGGGTGGAGAAGAGGCGGGGCCCGGGACTCCAGGGGGCTGGGGTGTGTGGGGGTGGGGTGGGAGGGTGCTCACACCTCCCCACACCCACCCCTTCCTGCTTTCCTTCTCTGGACACTAAATCCTCTCCTTAAGACACAGCCACCCCGTGGGGCCGTGGCAAGTTCTGGGCCCACAAGGGGGAACCCAAGGTATGAGTCAAGTGTCCCTCAGTCCCGGGGGGCCCAAGGGACGGGGAGGGGACAGGAAGGCCAGCAAGGTGCAGCAGGTAAGCCCCATGGCTCCGGCTGTTTCAAAGGCAGGGCTGCCTGGATAGGTGAGGAGTGGAGAGAGGAGAGGATGGGGGATGGAGGCTGAGTGCCAGGACCCACGGGGAGCTCACGGAGGACAAGCAGCCAGCAGGACTAGGGCTGGGGCTGGGGCCACACAGGTCAGTGTCTACACAGCTCCCACAACCCCAGAGCACCAGCCCTGCGTGCCCCTAACTCCGCAGCCATCAGCTCTGCCCGCAGCCCTGTGACAGCTTGGGTGGGGGGGCGGTCCACAGCCAGGGACGGGATTGGTGGCCACAAAGCCAAATCCTCTCGGCTTGTCTGCGCTCTCCCCCCACCAAGCAGCCCCCACGTGAGCTCCACGGAGCCTGGTGTTGGGAGAGGTAACCCAGGCCAGGCGCAGCCTGGCAGGTGCACACCACTGTCCAGGTTCAAGACCCAACTTCAGCCCTGCTTCGGGATCTGCCAGCCCCAGCTCAGACAGACTCAGGGGAGGTCATGTTGTCCAGCCCCCTGCCTCCCTGCAGGCAGGAAGAGAGGGGAGCAAGAAACCCCAGACATCCTTGCAGACGTCGACACAGCCCACCGATGTGCGGACCTCACCACGTGGCTCTGGCCCCCTCCCTCTGTCTGGGGGGCACCTGGAGAAGCGACTTGGGGTCCAAGGTACAAGACATCTGAGAGGGACCCTGTGCTGGCCTCCCCTGGCACCCGGAGCAACCTGGCTCAGAGTTCAGCCCCGGTGCCGAGCCCCTCGGCACACAGTAGGTGCTCCATGGACTTTATCCGGTGTGTGTGCAAAGCACTGGGTCATCCCCAAGTGCGGGGAGATGGCCCAGCTCCCCCTCTTACATCCATACGTAAATGTTGAAATTTTAAAAACTGCTCCCTCCGTCCCGTCCCTGGGTCTCCCTTGCAAGGGCCGAGGACCGGGCGGCTGTGCCAAGCGCAGCCCCACTGTGAGCCGCTGATAAGACGGCCTGGGGCTGGGGAATGCAGGCGGCTTGTCCATCAGCCCATTAAACACCATTCTTACAAGGTTTGCTTATCCACCCCCCCTTTCATTAATACGCAGGGTGAATAGAACGCGGAATAAAACCCAGCCTTTCCCGCACAATCGCCAATTGAAAGGTAACTGTCAACAGAAAGATCCAGGCAACAAAGGAGCCGAGGCAGCGCTTAGCAAATGATTTTCGGCTTGTCATCTCCATGGGCCGTGTTTCCCAGAGATTGTGGGCTAGGGGGTGTGTGCTCTCGCCCCCTCCTCCTTTGAATAGCATTTATTACCATGCTTTAAAAAAAAAGTGTGTGTGTGTCTTGTTTTTTCCCCAAGTTCTCCTGGGTCTCCCCAGCTGCGTTCCCTAAACATTAAATGAGATCAAATAAGATGCTGCACAGATCAGAGAGGCCAGAGAGGGGGAGACGCGAGGTGCAAGGGGCAGGACCTGGGGCTCAGCACAGGGGAGGTGGCGGCCACAGCTCTTGCTCTGGGGGCGGAGATGAGTGACAAGTCCTTGGCTCAGGGCGTGCCTCTCCCCCGCTGCCCTCAGGGGTCAGTGTCCAGCCTCCTCCAGCTCTCTGGGCCCCGAGCAGTCACACAAGGGGGCTTCAGGTCTGCAAAGCTGGGGCGCCCACTTGTTAGGGAGCAGGGCCCATGCAGCTGAGTCACGCGGTGACAGCTCATCCCTCGATGGCTCCAAGGGGGAAAGGGACCCGGAATGAAGGGGCGGAGCCGCCAAGCACCTGCGTGTCAGTTGCGGCATCAGCACACATGTGTCAGCTGAGGCGTCAGCTCTCGCTGTCCACTTCCCCCGGTGGAAGGACTCGCCCTTGGAGGGAGCACTTGCTCCCCCGTCCTCTCAGAGGCGATGCACATCACCAGCAGGCAAGGTGACCCCTGGGAGACTCAGCTACAGCGAGGCAGGCCTCATTTCTCTCATCTCTCCCCTCACTGTAACTCTACCTCTCAAATAAATAAGTAAATAATCTTTTAAAAAGTTATTTAAAAAAAGAGTTACACAGAGAAGGAGAGGCAGAGAGAGAGAGAGAGAGAGAGAGGGAGGGAGAGAGAGGTCTTCCATCCGCTGGTTCACTCCCCAATTGGCTGCAATGGCCAGAGCTGCGCCAATCCCAAGCCAGGAGCCAGGAGCTTTCTCTGGGTCCCACGCGCAGATGCAGGGGCCCAATGACTTGGGCCATCTTCCACTGCTTTCCCAGGCCACAGCAGAGAGCTGGATTGGAAGAAAGTAGGGTCAGGCTCTGTGGCGTAGTGGGCTAAGCCTCTGCCTGCGGCACCAGCATCCCATATGGGCACCTGTTCATGTCCCTGCTGCTCCTCTTCTGATCCAGCTCCCTGCTGACAGCCTGGGAAAGAAGTGGAAGATGACCCAAGTACCTGGGCCCCTGCACCCATGTGGGAGACCCAGATGGAGTCTGGCTTAACCTAGCTTTGGCCTGGCCCTACCCCAGCTGCTATGATCTTAGGGGGGAGTGGACCAGAGGATGGAAGACCTCTCTCTCTTGCAAATACACTGAAAATAAATGAATGGATGACTTTAAAAAAAAAAAAAAAGCAAACACAATCACATACCCCAGCAACCGCCACCCCTCCCCGGCCTCTGTCTTGGAGAAACGAAGACTGGTGCCCACGTGACAGCCCAGATGCAAGCCATCATGGGAGTTTCCCGGGCCATGGCCGAGAGCTGGGAGCCACCCAGCTGGCCTGCACAGGTGACCGGGTCAGCAGCAGCCCGTGGGGAGCGTCCACAGAGTCGGAGATGCACAGCGGCCCCGGGGGGAGGTCCCTGGAAAACCAGGCAGGCCCACAAGCACGCAAAGCCCAGGCAGTTCCGCCCGGCCCAGTTCCATTTCCACAGCACCCCTGAAATAGCAGTGAACGAGGGGGGCGGGGTCAGCAGGCACTCAGGAGCCAGGAGTGACCCGGGAGGAGACGGCAAGGCTTTGCAAGTTGACGGTGTCCTTGTCAACACTCAGGTTGTCACACGGGTCTATGGTTTTGCGGGCTACGCCCACGTGGAAGCAGCCGCTGCCCTCCGGTCTGAGTACCCCACCCCACCCCACCCCTGCTCATGACGGCGGAGCTTGACCGAGATGGGCAAAGAGGCACAGGGGCCCCCAGGACACCGGGCAGAGGCAGCGGCCACCACCACGCAGTGGCCAGGCCCCCGCCTCAGCCTCTGGCTCCTGGGCGTCTGTCACTCTCGGCCCAGTGGAGGCCCCAGGCATGGGGGCCTTGTCCAGAACCACAGTCCCTCTGTCAGGACGAAGCATTCCCAGTCCGCAGGGGGAGGCAGCACACAGGTCCCTGCTGAGACTGTTGCCCTGTGATGCCGCGTGTCCCAGGATGGAGGGCAGATGGGGGGGGGGGTGCGCTCTGGGGTGTGGCTTCACACACCAGTACAGGGGCCACGTGGCTTGCTCCAGCCAGCCTGGGCACAGGAGGAGCCGCTGCCCCGAGGCCATCACCCATGGCTGTGTCCTCTCTGCCCAGGCACCATGCAAAGGGCATTAGGCTCCACCTGTCATTCACCCCTGCAGGGCGAGAGCCGTCACAGCCTGGGCCCCGCCCCACTGCAAGGGCACCAGGACGTGGGCACTGCTATTATTCCTGGTTTGCAGTGGGGGAAACTGAGGCACTGAGCCCCAGGTCACACAGTTGGGACACAGACCACAGCTCTGGCACCTGCGCCCCCCACCCCACCCCAGGCCACCAGCTGCCCGCTGACACTGGCTGATGGACACACACTATGAGCAGGTGCCATGGGTGGTGGGACAGACCCTCAGCAGGGACAGAGGTCAAGACATGGCTTCAGACACCCACATCCCACACCGGAGGTCCTGGGTTCGAGTCCCAGCCCTGCTCCGGATCCCAGCCCCCTGGAGGCAGCAGGGCATGGCTCAAGTAGTCAGATCTCTGCCACTCACACGGAAAATCCAGTTTTTTTTGTTTTGTGCCTGCTGGCTCCAGCTTGGCCCAGCCCTGATCTCTGTCCGCCTTTCAAATAAATATAAAGAAATTTCAAAATGATCTAAAGTCTCAGCGGGCTGGCTGCTCCACGCAGAGAACAAGAAGCTGACGTCAGCCATTGTCCTCCACCCACACTCAGGTGAGTAAACTGAGGCACACAGAGAGGAAAACCTGAGACTGGACTCCAGCGCCCTGGGCACGCGGGTCAGCCCCTACCCGGGTCTCTGTCCACAGGCCAGGAGCCTCTGAGGGCACCGACAGGAGGGCCACGGACCTCCCTCGGACCTCCGCGCCCCAGCCCCTGCCCGGCTGGGCCCACCTGGTGCCTCTGACTCCGGGGCCAGCAGCCCCTGGCCACTACAGGGGTCTCCGGGTCCCCGCATCCCGGAGGCCCCGCCCCCGGCGCCCTATACGCCAATCCCTTGGCCCCGAGGCTCCACCTGCCCACCCACTTCCTGGGAGGCTCAGCCAATGGGAGGTTCCGAGGGTGGCTGGGGGCGGGATAAAGGGAGGAGCTCTCCACAGTCTTCCGTGGGTCTCCGGCGGCCCTGTTTGCGTCTCACGAGGGGCTCCGGGCCTTCCTTTGACTGCCAGTAACTGTCCGTCTGCGGCGGCCTCGGCTCCTCCGCCCTCCCTGGAAGAAGAGCCTGCCGTTAAACCCCTTCGCTTGGCGTTGCGGGTGAGGGCTCTGCTCTCCCGAGTCGGGGCCTGTGTCTGGCCCCTGGCCCCTCGGGCGCTGACACCCAGGCCCCAGGTCACTCACGGCCGCCGTCCTGGTTCCGTGCACGTCAGATTGTTGGGCCCCGGTGGGTGCGTCCGCGAGGGTGTTCCCGGGAGAGATGGGCCCTGGGATCCTGGGATGGGTGGCCCCGGGGAAGCAGCGGCCAGTCCACCGGGAGCGAGGCTGGCAAGAGACGATGGCGCAGGACTGGACTTTGCCTGCCCTAGGGGCTCCCTGGGACCGAATCCTCTGCCGCCCCCTCGCCCCGGCTCCGTCTGCAGGCCCTCAGCCCTGGCTCCGGCGTTCCTGGGCCTCCGGCGCTGGCGTGGCAGATCCTGGACCTCTCCAGCTCCCTAGTCACGTGGGCCAAAGCCTTTCCGTCCATCTCCTTGATAGATGACAGATAGGTGATAGACAAGTCAGCAAGTGGATGGATGGATGGATGGATGGAGAAATAGGCAGATTCGTAGGTAGATAAATGGATGGATGCACAGCTAGATACACACATAGATGGTAAATACTAGGTAGAGAAAAGTGGTAGATGACCGGTGGACAGACCAGTAGATGGATCCGCAGGTCGGTAGGTGGAGAAATGGATGGCCGAGGGGATATCTGTGATCGGCTGCTGTGCGAACATCCAGTGACTTCGGCAAAGCCGGGTGATGCGGTGTCTCAATGCCGTCAAATGCTGCCCCCCTCGGTCCCTGCAGGACGTGTGAAGCTGCCACGGCCTGCACAGTGCGGTGCCCTGCCTCTCTGCACCTGCTTCTCTTCCCAAGTGCATGCGCTCCAAACTCACAGCGGGAGCTGGGCTGGGGTCAGTCCACGCCGGCGACGCTGCCGTGTGTGGCCATCACCGAGCGCTCTGCACTGGACGGAGCTGCACCGGCCCAAGTGTCCTCTCACCCCACAGCCACCGCAGACACACGGGCAAGCCACGGCCTGTCGGCAGCCGGGGAGCCACTGCCTCTGGTTTCAGGGACCGCTGTCCCGTGCCAGGCCTGCTGTCCCATGGCCATGGCTGTGTAGCCTGGTGGCTTTTTCTCCGGAGAACCCTGACCAGTGCACCTGCCTTCCTGGTCCGAGGTGCGTGTTGGCTCCTCAGCTCCGGACACGGAGTTCTAGGAGTTTCCACTTCATCCTGGGGACGACAAGAGGCAAAGCCAAGCCTCATCCTACCCTCCCGGCTCTGGGGGACACCAGGGGCCCGTCCAAGCCCCTCGCTGAAATCCCAGGGACCCCTGACTCGCCAGTAATCAGCACTGTCATTGATTGAGTGCCTACTGTATGCCCTGTGTGCTAAGTGGCCCCCAGGCCTGGCCTCACTGAGTTCTCCCCACCCGCTCTTGATGCAGGCGCAGTTAGCATCCGCGCTGCTCAGCCCAGGTCACAGGAACCCCGAAACTGACTCGCTTGCCCCTGGAATTTGATGTCATGCCTGCAAGACCCTGAATCTGTTTCCCTAACCACCTCCCTCCCCAGTGATCAGTCACACAGATTTGGGAAAGAGGTGTTGCAGTCCTACTGGGTGTTGAGCAGTGAACACACAGCTGCAGCTCTGTGGCCTCGGTGGCTTGGATGTGGGGGCTGGAGGAGCAGAGGAGTGAAGGCGGGCAGTGTCCCGGGGCCAAGGGAGGCCGGGAAAGGTGGGGGAGGGATCCTGAGCAGCTGTGTGAGCGGTGACCATGGCAAAGCAGGGAGCGGACAGAGGCGGCACTGGGCGGTGGCAAAGAGGCCCCTCGGGATGCCACGGCCAGGTCCACTCAGGTCCCGGTCCCGCTTCCGACCCAGCTCCCTGCTGGTGCGCACCCTGGGAGGCAGCAGGTGGTGGCGCAAGTCCTGCCCCCCACGTGGGGGACCTGGATTTTGTCCTGGGCTCCCGACTTGAACTTGTTGGACTGTTGGACGCTTTTGAGGAGTGAACCAGCAAATGGAACCTCTCTTCTCCCACCTCTGTCCCTTTGCCTTTCAAATAAAAATACTTTTTTAATAAAAAATAAATAAATAAAAGAGGGAAGGTAAGGAAGATGGCGGTACAGACTGGTCCAGGCAGAAGGGCAGCAGAGCGGAGGCTGAGGGCGGGGCCGAGGTGAGGACTAGAGGTGGGCAGAGGGAGTCCCAGGTGCTGCGGTGGAGGCAGGGGCAGGGGGTGAGGGCAGGGCGGGGTGGCACTGACCGAGGGAAGATGGAGCTCTGGAGAGGGTGGCAGACATGGCCACGTGCCCACTTGTGGTCAGACATGACCACATGCCCACTCGTGTTCCAGGATTCCTCTGGCTGTCTTCCCGGACAGCCCCTCCCACCCCCACAGTGCCCCAAAGCAGAGTCCACGCAGGAGCTGAGGCCCGGACAGGTAGGGTGCCTCAGTCTTCTCCTCTGTACAATGGGTTCAGTGTCGTCCGCTCTCCCCAACACGTCATGGGGACGAGGATCACCAAGGGCCGGGCCAGGACTTGGGGCAGGGGAAGCATCCAACGAGGAGAAGCCCCAGGGAGGCGGAGGCAGGGGCTCTGGCCAGGAACACCCGCAGCCACCGGAAGCCCAAGGAAGACCCCACCCCCAGCCCAGCACCTTAAAGCAAGCCCGGCCCTGCCGGCGTTTCGAGGCACCGTTTGTGGTCGGGTTTTACAGCAGCTACAGGAAACGCGCGCCGATCGGCTTCTCGTGATCGTCCTGCATCACCGTGAGCCAGCTGGGGCTGCCTGCCCACCTCTCTCCCCTCCCGGAGTGCGAGGGCCGTGCAGGGAGACCGTGCCCCGCCGCCCTGCCCCCGCCGCCCTGCACAGCGGACAAGCAGTGCCTGCTGGGCCACCTGGAAGGGATTTCAGCAGCGTCGGAACAGTCTCCAGGTCTCAAGGCCGGCGAGTGGCAGAGCCCGGCCCACGTGTCCCAGCCCCGGGGTCCCACGGTGGCTCTTGGGAGCCTGTCACAGCTCACGCCAAGGGGACACTTGGACCACAGAGGGCAGGCTTTCCGCCAGCATGGGTGACAAGTCAGACAGAGAGAGCGCTGAGGAGCACCACTGATTTCTAGCTCATTCCATCAAGGCTCTGAGAGACTGCATTTCCTTAGCCGCAGGAATTGAGTGCTGTGACTCACGGGATGGGAAGAATTGGCTCAGTGCCCCATGAGCTTGGACAGGTGAGCTGGAGTTCAGGGCTGGCGCAGAGAGCCCGCCCGCAGGCTTCCCCGGAGCCTGCCTCACCCACCCCATGCGTGGCACCTCCCAGGCAGGCCCCCTGGAGTCCCGGCTCCAGCACCCATGTCGGGTGGGAGACAAGCCACAGCCTCCTTCCTCCTGCTGACAAAGCTTAGCCTCAGGCCTCCGGTATGGTCCAGGCATCCAATCTCGACTACTGTGGTCGGACCCAAGATGGGGTGGTCCTGGGAATGCCTGGGGTTCCCCCAAGTATCATTCATAATGAAGATAGGTGGTTATGGCCTGACATGTGTTTACCATTGGATGGATGTGTGGATGGATGGATGGATGGGTGGATGGGTGGGTGGATGGGTGGGTGGATGATCGAGTGATCAAATCCCTGCAGACCCAGGTCCTTCCTCCTCCACTCCCTGACCTGTGTGACTCCACCCCCAGCCCTCTCTGATCGGGAGGAGGCGGAGCTGCAGGACAGAAGCTAGCAGGTGCACCCACCTTCTCCAGGGCCCCGGGGAGGGGTTCCCACCCCGCCCACCAGGGAAGGGGACATTTGCGAGTCTGGGGAATTTTTCTGCTGGGCCGTGTCTGCTCGCAGAGGGCCTGTGCTTCCCAGGGAGGCCATGGGCACGGTCACGGCTCAAGCACCCGAGTCCCAGGTCCACGTGGGAGACAGGATTGAACTTTAGTTCCCAACTTCAGCCCAGCCCTGTCCTGGCTGCTGCAGGCATTCAGGGGAGTGAACCAGAGGATGGAAGATCTCTCTCGATCCCTCTCTCCCTTTCTCCCTCTCTCCCTCTCTGCCTCTCTCCCTCTCTCCCTCTTTCTCTCTCCCTCCCTTCCTCCTTCCCCCCACGAACAGATTAAAAAAAAAAAAACTTACTCTACCTGTGCACGACGCCACACATGGCCCAGGTCCTCAGGCAGAACCGGCATCGCTAGAGTCCACTGAGTCCTCTGCCAGTGACTGTGAAATGACAGGGGCCAGCACACACCAGCACACTCACAGGGTGGCCGGGGGCCCTCACAAAAGATCACACCAACTGTCGCGTATCAAAGAGACGCAAGCCGCGGCCAGCGGGCCACTGAGTCGGGCAGGAAATTCTCCACCCGTCACCCGGGACACGAGCGCCCGTGTGAACCACAGAGGTCAGGAGCCTGGACCTGGGCGATGAAAAGCGAGGCGTGGAACCATTGTTGCCAGCTCCGCGCCTGCTCCAGCAGGTGTCAGAGGCTCTGCCAGGGCTCGCGACTCCCTGAGGGCTGCCCCCCACTCCCCATGCCTGTCCCAGCGCCTCCTTCCTGATCTGAGCTTCCAGGAGCAAGCCAGAGAGAACCCTGTGCTCTCTGCAGACGCGGCGTGGAACAGGGGCCCCAGCCAGGGGCTCTTGGAATAATTGAATAATCCGGGACGAGCAGCGCGGGTGAGGGGCGTGGAGGAGGAGCCGTAGGTGAAATTTATTGCTATCAGCTGGTGTTCCCTCTCCCCATACCATTTCCTTGTATACAGATAAGGAGTTATCTTAAATGACCATGTCTTTTTCAATTTGTACTTAACAGTCAATCCCATTTTCCTTATATGATGCTATCGCAGCTGGATAAAAAATGCATTCAATAATCCCTCGGGATCTTCATATATCAATATCAAATGGTCTGAAATTGACCTGTTATAAAACCTAGTCCTTCAAGCCGGCCGGAGACGAAATCAAAAAGAAGCAAATTGTAGCACTCCCGGTGTTTGGTGTGCACCGAAGTCCCCAGCACTGAAGCCCTAGGTTTTTTTTTTTTTTTTTTCCTCACCCCCCAGGGCGTTAATGAGAACAAATTCCTGCACAGCCCTTCAGGAAGGGAAGATTACCCGGAGGATGTACCTGGATCACTGATACGCCTGCCTGCTGAGTGCGGCTTCTCCCACGCCGGGCCCGGCAGGGATGCCAGTGAGCGGAGAGGGTCCCAGTCGCAAGATCCACCCACGGGGTGCTTAGGAGCCCGAGGGGGGAGCCCAGGAGAGAGGAGCCGGTGCACGGCTCACAGCGTTGTCCGCCTGTCTGCCCTGCTGCCGCCTCACAGGCTGGGCACCCGGTCCAAGTGCATCTGCTGACACAGTAGGCACGCAGGCACTGTTCACAGCTCTTTGTCCACTCTTAGCAAGCCATCAGAAGCTGTACTGGGGGAGGCGAGCTGCTCCTCACCATAGCTGCTGCCCGCTAAGTCTCCCAGGTTCACTCTATGTAGACTTGACAACGGAGGGCAGCCTGATACTGGATTCCATCCTCGGGGTGACCGCTGACGCTGGAGATGCAGACACAGAACCTCGGGGCAGGAAAGGGGGCCACGCATCCAGTGACAGAGCTGAGTGCAAGCCTGGACTCCCTGAACTCAAGGAGCTACTGCACGGTTCACCCAGTAGGTGCCACTCGGGGTGGGGGGGAGAATGCCACAAGCAGTCTGGGCTCTTTGAGGTCAGAGAGAGGTGGGTGGGTGAGGTTCCCGCGATTGGGGTAATCCTAGCAGGCTTCCTGTAAGAGGTGGACTAACCAGGGTCCCCAAGGGAGTGGACGCTGGACTTGGCTTTGTTGACTGCCCTTCTGCCACACCCTTCCTCCTCCTTCAACCACAGGCAGGAAGCTGTAGGGAACCAGGATGGGGAAGATGTGGGCCCAGAGCACAGGGTGACCAGGTCAGGGATTGGGCCACCACAAAGGAGAGAGAGAAGGGCCACTTCTGCTTTGGACCGAGCCTTCAGTGGCAGGGTAAACGGGCTGGGTCCAAACCCCAGCGAGCCCAGCCTGCAGCCCGAGGCCTTGGGCAGACCGACTGTACCTCCCCAAACCTCACCTGTTGGAGCCCCCCGGGCTCCAGACAACCCCCTCTGGGGAATACGTCCTGTATCCTGGTCCCTGAGAAGCGACTCCTCTTCTAGTCTCAGCCAGGGAAGCAGCCCCAGGGGGCCGCAGCTCCTCAGCCAGCGTCTGAGGTCTCAGCACCTGGGCCCAGGCAGCCGCGAGTCCCCTCCGGGGTCCCCACCATGCAGAGGGGAGACTATGAGGGTGAGGAGCCGAAAGCCGCAGCCAGGTGTCAAACTACACACCCCCAGCCCACAGGGCAGGTGGGTATGCTGCTGGGGAAGTCCTGGGGGGCATGGCCAGGCCAGGGGCGTGGCTACAGCGAAGGGCATAAGCACCATCCCCAAAGCTTTCATTCAACAAATGGTATCTTCTGGGGCTGGCCTCGTGGCTCAGCATCTGGCATCGGAGCGTGGGTTCGAGTCCCGGCCACACAGCCGCCAGCGGCCACACCACTGGGAAGGAACAGCCGGGGATGGGAAATGGCAGAGGCTCAGGTCTCCCGCCCCAGCCTTGCGAGCCAGGATCTCCTGGCTTTGGGCCTTGGGGCCTGGGCCTCCCACCAGCTAGCCCCAGGGGGGTTCTGAGCACAGCTGGGGAGGGGTGACTTTCACTGGAGCCTGACCAAGCCAGGCACCGCACTGCCCACGACCCATCTGGTGTCCCCTGGCCCTCTCCGTCCTGGAGCACAGCCCCTCCCCCCTCCCCAGGGTCATCGGTTCCCCCAGCAAATCCTCCCCTGTTGCAGCAGAAGGGCCTGGGCTGCCCCGGCCCCAGGCACCTGCCAAGGCAGGGCTGCAGGATCTACAGACGCACGGCCAGCAGCGCTCACCCCACCTGGGGGCGGCTGCGTGTCTGAATTTTGGAGCCATTTGGAGCTGTGTAACCCAGACATGTGCCTGTTCACAAAAACATCAGCTTGCTGCTTCTGCCACCATCCTGGGTGGGGGAGGGGAGACCAGCCTCCTGTGCTCACTGCGCCCCGCCCCGCCCGCCCCCGCGGACCAGCGGCCAGATCTGTTTGAGGGAGGCCCCCGCCGGAGCTGCAGGAACAGCCGATCTGCCAGCTCGGGTCTGGCCCTGACACCCCAAGGCAGCAGCGAGAGAAATCCCCAAACGGAACCATCCGGCCCACAGAGCGCTGTGGTCCTCGGACACAGAATCCTGGGTGGATTGGTCCTACGGGGGCAGGAAACTGACACCCAGTGAGTGACAGGGCTAAGGGCGCCCTGGGAGCTTGTGCAGAGGTGCAGCTGGTGTCAGGGGTCTGGTCTGAGTCCCCCCTGCTCTGCCTCCACCTGGCTCTCTGCTAACGAGGCCCTGGGAAGGTGGCAGTGGGCGGCTCAAGGCCTTGGGCCCCTGCCACCCACATGGGAGACCAGGAGGGAGCTCTTGGCTCCTGGCTTCAGATCGGCACAGCTCCTACTGTTGCAGCCAACTAGGAAGTAAACCAGCGGATGGAAGACTCTCTCTCTCTCTCTCTCTCTCTCTCTAACTCTCAAATAAATAAAATCTTGGAGGAAAAAAAATACACAGACACACATAAAAGCCAGGCACAGATTTCCAAGTCTTTGCACCTAAAGAAACGCAACCTTTTAATTCCACAACCATTGTGAGGTCCCTGGCGAGTACTTAGGATAAATAGTCTGGGCCGCCTCCTGTTCCCTGCACCCCGCTACTCTGCTCAGCACAGCCCCAGGGCAGCCTCAGCCTCCAGCTAGGAGGCAGGGATCAGGAGGAGGCTGGTTCCCCGGAGGAGGATGGCAGGTCTCGGAGAGGCAGGGACCCGTCCAGCGTCCAGTGTCTGGGCAGAGGCAGGGACCCATCCAGCGTCCAGCGTCTCGGGAGAGGCAGGGACCCGTCCAGGGTCTCGGAGAGGCAGGGACCCGTCCAGCATCCAGTGTTTCGGAGAGGCAGGGACCCGTCCAGCGTCCAGTGTCTCCAGAGAGGCAGGGACCCGTCCAGTGTCCAGTGTCTGGGCAGAGGCAGGGACCCATCCAGCGTCCGGCGTCTCAGAGAGGTAGGGACCCGTCCAGCATCCAGTGTCTCAGCCCAGCCGGCACCCGCCAGGCCTATCTGCAGTTGCAACGTCAACAGGCGTCCTTATTATCATTCGGATCACTGTTCCCATTTTCCTTCCTTTTTCATTTATTTGAAAGGCAGAGAGATGGAACCTGACTGCGGGGGGGGGGGGGGGGGCTGGGTCGGGAGAGCCAGGAGCCCCATCTGGGTCTCCTATGGGGTGGCAGGGACTGGAGAATGGAGTGCGCATTAGCAACAGGAGCACAGAGCAGGGGCTGGCACCCAGGCGCTCTGACCCAGGATGCAGGCCAGCCTGGAGGACACTCAGCCCGCCCCAACTGGGGTCATTTTAATGGTGCCTCCCGTGGGAGATCATCCCGGGGCTCCCCAATCCTCCATGGCAAATCAGGCAACCCCCGGGGCTCTGAGAGCTGCAGGGACAGCTGCAGGTGACTGTAGGGGGAGGGGAGGAGGAGGCAGGGAGACAGGTGCGGGGGTGGGGGTGGGGGGGCGCCCTGGAGCGGCCTGGCCAGGCCCAGCCCCATCTGCAGCCTTCTGGGGCTGCAGGGGTTAAAGAGAAAAAATCTCTCCGTCCGTGTTGGAGCCTGCGAAAAAGGCAAAATGATTGTAAATTCCGCCAGGGGAATTTCACAGCCGGGAATCCGGCTCACCTTTCGTGGACTGCCCTCCCCCCACCCCCCAGCCCGCCCCCGCCCCGCCCCGCCCCGCCGGAGAGCAGAGCGTAACTGACCTTTGGAGGCAGATAATGAAAAGAAGAAATTCCTTGGAGAAAATAATGTGTCCGGGCCCGGTAATGAGATCGGCCCCTTTTACGTTGCCATGGCGACGACAGTCCTCTTCTCGTAGGAAATCCATGAATGGGCGCGGGCAGCAAGGCCTCCCCAGCCGGCTGGGGTGGGGTGGGGGGGCGGCCGGGGCCGGGGGTCGCAGGAGAGGCAGGCGTGGCGGCGGCCGTCCCAGGCTGGGGGCCTTTCTGTGGCTGTGCCACTGGGCAGCCTGGGGAGAGACGCGCTGTGGCTCCATTTCACAGATGAGGAAACTGAGGCTCGTCCCAGGCCGGGCAGCGTCTCATTGCAGTCAGGACTGCAGTCCAGGCACGGCGGGGGCCGTGGTTTTGGGGTGCAGGTGGGGGACCGGTGGTGTCCCCCTGGGAGCCTGGCACACAGGGGCCTTTCACGGGGTTCTGTGAGGGGCGGAGGCTGTGTGTTACGTGGGCGTGGACCTGCCAGCCTAGGCCTCTGCACCTGGTGGTGATGGCCATGGCTAGGGGCTGGCGTTGTGGCACCGCCTAAGTCACTACGGGAGCTGTCCACGTGCCCGGGCTCAGGTCCCGCCTCCGCTTCCGGTCCAGCTTCCTGCTAGGGCGCAGCAGGTGACCGCCCAGGCACTGGGCCCCTGCATCCACGTGACGGACCCGATGGAGTTCCCGGCTCCAGCTCCAGGCTGGCCCAGCCCTGGCTGTGCCTATGGAGGGCATGCGGGGAGAGAACCAGCAAATGACAGTGTTCTCTCTCTCTCTCTCTCTCTCACTCTCTTTCTCTAGATCCTGCTCTGCCTTTCAAATCAATAAATAAACTCTTAAATATACAAGGTGTGTGTGCCTCCTCCCCGGGGGATGCATGAGCGGGCTTTTCCAGGCCTCGCACCTGGAACAGACCTGGTTCAGGCCTCTCTCGGTCTCCCCTCTCACACACAAATGCCTCGCACGTGGATCTATGAGGGGGCTCAGCTGTCACGGGCTCCCTGCAGCTGGGTGCCCTGGATGACCACAGGAAGAGCAGGGAGCAAGGAGACTTCTGGGGAAAGAACCAGGAGAGAGGAGGAAAGGGGAAGTGGGGAGGGGGAGGAGCTGGGGGAGGGGGAGGCTGTGTGGCCTTGGGAAACGCCTTGGCCCTCTCTGAGCCACAACTTTGCTGTGGGGAGCGATTACCTAGGAGAGAGGGAGGAGGGAAGAGCCAGGAGGGGTAGGGAGGCCCCCCTTAGAGTGTAAGAGTGTAGCCAGGACCCCCACCCAGGGCGGGGGCTGCCACCCTCTGTCTAGGCCCTTGCCCTGAGAACCAGCTCCGCCACCAGCTGTGGGAACAGCGGGCCAGTGCCAGCAGAGCCCCCTAGTAGATCCGCATGCGAGGCGTTTGTGTCTGAGAGGGGAGACCGAGAGAGGCCTGAACCAGGTCTGCTCCAGGTGTGAGGCCTGGAAGAGCCCGCTCACGCATCCCCCGGGGCCGGGGGCTGGCCCAGAGCCAGCCCTAAGCTGGGACCCAGGCGGGCGGGCGCACCTGCTGCCCCTGGGCTGCGTCACACCCACCCCTTCCTGTCCCTGCGCCCGAGGCTGCCCTGCTGAGCCTGCCACGCCTGCTTTCCCCTCTTTCTCCTCGTGCTATGGGCTCGTCCCCATTTTACACATGAGCTAACTGAGGCTGAGAGAGGTTCCCCAAGTCAAGCAGCTGGTGAGGAGCCCTGGCCGGATGGAGCCCTGGACGCGTGCTGGGCTCTCTCCTTTGCTGCCTCTTCAGGATGAGCAGCGCGGCCCCTCACCCAGCCTCCGGCCAGGTCCACGGGCCTTAATGCCCTCAACCCCAAGCCGACCCCGGAGGCTGGCGTGAAACGGCTCCAGGCCGGGCAGTGCTCCCTGAGGCGTGAGCACGGACAGCCCTGTCCCCAAGAAGCACGATGCCCGTCCGCGGGCTCTTCATTCCCGCGCACGTGGCCCTAGCAGGGGCTGCCCACCTGCCGGGAGCGAGCTGGCTGGGGTCTCCCAGCCCTGTGGAGCCAGCCTGCTGGCCTGATGGTGGGCGGTCCTTATGACGCCCCTCAGTTCTAGGCGGGGACAGCCCCGGTGAGGTGCTCCTGGGGCCAAGCTGGCCCTGTCCCCTCCTGGGCACAATGTGGAGACTGAGGCCCGGCCCCACGCCTCTCAATGGCTCCCAGCTGGGCTCAGCCTGTGCCGGGCGGGGGGGGGTGGGGAACACGGTGGTTCTGCTGGGGGACAAAACCCAGCCCCTCTCCGGCCTGCACCGCAGCAGTGCTGCGTGGTTGGAGTGCGGGGGCCTCGCCTGGCGGCGCCTCCCTCCTCCCCTCGGTGTCTGGCTCCTCCCGGGCTGGGGCTGGCCAGTGTGGCAGAGACATCTGGGGGCGGTCTGGCCACCCCCTCCGCCTGTGAGTTCCGGAGGCATCCCGGGGCGTCAGCACATCTGGCGGGTTGGCCGGAGTCAGGCGGCGGCCAGCATCTGGGGGCGGCAGGGGCGGAAGGAAGCCGAAGCTCCCAGCATGGAGGACGGCAGCACGCTGGCCCCGCTCCCGCCAGCCAGGTGAGCACTCTGCTCACGGGTCTCGGAGCACACGTGGAGTCTATGCCTCCCTGTTGCACACGCGGGCTGTGTTGTGTGTGCACACATGCGGTCTGCGTGGATCTGTGCGTGTCCAGGTGTGCACGGCAGAGGGACAGGAATGCCAGCCAGGCCACTTCCTGGCTGTGTGACCTTGGGGCAGGTGCTCTGCATCTCTGAGCTCCTGGGAGATGATGGGCAGCCGACAATAGCACCGTCCTCAGGGAGATGGAGACGGATTACGCCTGTGCGCCACGAGAGCGCCATCTCAGGGGGCCGCGATGGCACTTCCTTCTCCCTGCATCTGTGCCTCTGAATTCCGCAAGCAGTCAGCCGCCTGGCCGGCCCACCCGCCCGCCGCCCCCTGCCGCCCCCCGGCCTGCGGGAATCGCCCGCGTCGCCATATTTCTATCATCTCCCAGACAGCGCTGGCCTTCTCGGAGCTGTTTGCCTTTGGCTCGCCGCCAGGTTTAAGAGTTTTACGAAAATTCCCAAGACCTTTAGCCGTCTCGCCTTGAGAAGAGGGGGCTGACGGGGCGGGGGGCGGGAGAGGCTACCGAAGGCAGGAAGCGAGCTACATTCCTGGTCCCGAGGAGGTAGGGCTGGCGGGCGGGAGGCGGGAGGCGCACAGGGCCCCCCCGGCCTGTTTTCTCCAAGTTAAAAATATGCGGCCGCGGCCTCTGCACTTGAGATCTGTTCCAGAAAGCACAGAGGTACAGCGGCGCTGACGTCTGGGCCAGGAGGAAGAGGTGGCTCGGCCTCCAGCTGGCCCAAGGCCATCCCTCCTCCTCTTCACCGCAGGCCGGCTTCGGGGTCACGTGGCGAGGTCCACGTGCTCCGGACCTCAGCGCACCTCCCCCCCCCCCGCCCCAGCTCACTGCTGTGTGTCTCCTGGACAGCGGCTGGCCCTCCCTGAACCCCCAGTGCAACGTGGACATGGGACCTGGAGGCCTTTGAGGATAGAGCCGGTCTCCCTCCAGGGCCAGGCAGGGCCAGCCCCCAACATATGAACACACACACACACACACACACACACACGTGGGAAGGGCACGGGACCCCGGAGTTGGGTCTGCTGTGTGGCTTTAGGCAAATCACTGCACCTCTCTGTGCCCACGTGCCACGACCCAAGACGCTCGAACTGGATGGGCCGCGTCTGTCGGTTTCCTGTCGCTGTCATACGATACTTGAGGCCAGGTAGTTTATGGAGACCAGGAGTGTGCTTGGCTCGTGGCTCTGGAAGGCCTTCTGTGTTCCGGGCAGCAGAGAGGCCCAGAGCCAGAGACCAAGAGAGAGCTCCTGTCCGCTGTTTCTCTCCCCAGATACCAGCGATGGCTCTCACTGGGGCCGAAGCTGGGAGCCAGGAACTCAAACCAGGTTTCCCATGTGGGTGGAAGGAGCCCAGTCACGTGGCCATCCCTGGCAAGAAGCAGGGGTCTGGGGTAGGGGCTGGGGACGGAACGTGGGTATCTCAGCCATCAAGCCAAACGCCGGCCCCTGGCCAGGACCTTCATGCTGCGACAACACACGGTAACACAACGAGCGTGCTGGTGGGAGCCTCTCTTCCTCCTGTCCTCGCCTAGCCCTGCCTCCCCCCCCCCCCCGCCCCGGCCTGCCCGCACCAGCCCCGCCAGCTCTGGGGCGAGCGTCTAGGGGCGCAGTCCACCGCAGCGAGCAGCTTCCCTGCCCCACCCAACAAGCTTTACATTTTAAGATTTATTTTATTTATTTGAAAGGCAGAATGAGAGAGAGAGGGAGAGGGAGAGAGGTCTTCCAGCCACTGGTTCACTCCCCAAATGGCCGCAATGGCCAGGGCTGGCCCAGACTGAAGCCAGGAGCATGGACCTCCATCAGGGTCTCTGGTGAGTGGCAGGAGCCCAAGCACTTGGACCATCTTCCACTGCTTTCCCAGGTGCATCGGCAGGGAGCTGGATCGGAAGTGGAGCAGCCGGGACTTGAACCGGTGCCCATGTGGGATGCCGGCACTGCAGGCAGCAGCTTTACTTGCTACACCACAGCGGCTGCCCCAGCTAAGATCTTTTTTTTAAGTGAGTTAAAGGGAAGAGGATTTTAGCAACAGCACTGGATACAATGGGACAAAGGTGGGGGGATAGCGCCCAGAAAAGGCGTGTTCAAACCCTGGCTTTTTCCTGTGCTAGTGTAGGAGCTGTGAGTCCTGGCATCTCTGGGCTTCAGTGAAGTGGGGGTGAAGGAAGTGCACAGGGAGGGTTCGAGGAGGAGGCTTCCTGAGCACTCGACTGGCCACCTGGCATACAGCAGGTGCGGACGGACGCCTGACATTGCCGAAGTGACATCACAGCCTGAGTAACCAGCCCCCAGCGTCCTCGGCCACTCCCCTCATTGTCCCAACCACTCCACAGAGCACAGCACCGGGGAGCACCTGTTAAGAACTATTGCATAACAGCTCCTGAACAGACTCGTGTTTTGTTCATTTAATCCTCAAACGAGCAACAGTGGATGTTTAATGACTTCCTTCATCAAAGATGGGGCCGGGGCTGTGACACCGGCATCCCATATCAGCACAGATTGGAATCCTGGCTGCTCCACTTCTGATCCAGCTGCCTGCTGATGTGCCTGGGAAAGCAGTGGAAGATGGCCCAGGTCCTTGGGCCCCCGCACCCACGTGGGAGACCTGGAAGGAGTTCCAGGCTCCTGGTTTCAGCCTGGCTCAGCCTGGCTGTTGCACCATTCGGGGAGTGAACCAGTAGATGAAAGCACTCTCTCTCTCTCTCTCTCTCTTGCTCTCGCTCTTGCTCTCCCCCCCCACCCTAACTCTCCCTTTCAAATGAACAAATAAACCTTTTTTTTTTTTTTTTTTTTTTTTTAAGAAAAGAGATACAGAAGATTCCAGAGTTAGAGAGACGGGGAAGCTCCACCCCAGTGCCTTCCGTGATCCCAGGAGCACTCTTCATCTGCATCTGACAGCTGAGTCAGACACAGGGAGGACGTGAGCTCACACCCCCTGGATAACTAAGGCGGTGCCCCCCAGGGCTCCCCTGGGGCAGGAGCACCCTGCAGGTATACAGTCAGGAGGGCCCCGGCCCCACCCTCACCCCCAGCAGTGGTGAAGGCCATTGTCCTCCCCCTCCCCCCTCCCGGCCACGTGAAGCTGGAGCCGCAGGGACTCAAATGTTCTGTAGCCTCCATCGCCTCCTTCCAGGCAACTCCCACAGCCCCAGCTGCCTGCCCCTGCAAACAGAGCCCAGAGTGAGCCAGTGCCTGAGCCCTCGGGGTCCAGTAGCCTCATCCAGCCCCACCCCCCCAAGACATCAGGCTGCACAGGGAGCGGCGGGAGGGAGAGAATGCGGAAAGTGCCAGCTCCCTCCCCTCCCCCACCAGCGTCCCCACGTGTGACAGCAGTGCGAACGCAGAGATGGAGCAACAGCTGGTCCCCGCCCCACTCCAGATGTGGGAGAGATGGTTTCTCCCCAAAATAGTCTCATTGCGAAGGCAGGAGCCTGCCCAGTACAAACAAAATGCGCTTCGTGGGAATGGGGGGGCAGTGCACGTGGCTGCCAGAGCTGCACCTGCTCCCGGGAGCTCCTGCCGCCCCCATTCGCGTCAGCTCTGTTAAAACGTGAATCCGCGGGGCAGGCGTGTGACCCACACTCAACACGCTGCCTGCGACGCCTGCACTGATGTCGGAACGGAGCCCTGGGTTCTGGTCCCAGTCGTGTTCCTTATCCCAGCTCCCTGCTAAGGTGCGACTTGGGAGGCAGCAGGTGATGCCCAAGGACTTGGGTCCCTGCCGCCCATGTGGGAGACCCGGATGGAATTCCAGGCTCCTGGCTTCAGCCTGGCCCAGCCCTGGCCATTGCAGGCTTTTTGGGAAGTGAACCAGTGGATGAACAATGACTCTTTCTCTGTTGCTCCGCATTTCAAATTATGCCAAATAATGAGATAAACCTTTCGAGAAGAAAAACCTAACAGATCCCCTGGGCTGACACTGGGCTCTGTCCCTCGTCCCCCAGCCCATCTAGGCTCCTGAGAGAGGCCAGAGCTGTGTACCATCCCCATGGACATGGAGAGGATTTAGACTCGCTGGCTGAACGCCCAGGCAGGGTGAAGGCTCAGAGCAGGATTCGAACTCAGCCCCACTGCAGAGCCAGCTTCTAACTCCCCACTTCCCAACCAGGAGGCCGATCCCAGCTGCAGCCAGAGGTGAAACCAGCAGCTCCAGTGTGCTCGCCATGCTAGGAAACACTCTCATTGTGGGGTTTCCACCCAAGGGACCCGTGCAGACGGGAGACAGGAGCAGCTGCCACCCCCTAAAGGCATGAACCAGACCAGAAGTCGGGCTCAGA
Organism: Oryctolagus cuniculus; assembly: GCF_964237555.1. Classification (NCBI taxonomy): domain Eukaryota; kingdom Metazoa; phylum Chordata; class Mammalia; order Lagomorpha; family Leporidae; genus Oryctolagus; species Oryctolagus cuniculus. Next base: position 21,119,001 of record NC_091452.1, read on the forward strand.
CGAGGGCGTGGAGCCAGGGTCACCTGGGCAACCACAGACAGTGGCCTCAGAAACTGGACGGCGTAGGAGGAGGCAGGCAGGCAGGGGGATGGCTCCTGGCCCCAGACTTGAGGGGGGTGCCCAGCAGAACCTGACACATCCAGTGATGCAGGCTTGGGAGTGAGGAAGCTGAAGCCATCAGGTCGGGGCAGTTCCATGGGACAGGATCCCGGCCAGTGCCCAGCCCGCAGCCAGGGACACCTGGAGCCGGGTGGGGCCTTAAGAGTCCCCAGGCTCAACCCTCTCACGGATGCCCAGAGCCCCATCAAGGAGTTATCTCGTGTCTGCTTGCATGCCTCCAGCAACAGGGAGCTCACTCCCCACGTCAGAGCAGGCTAAGGCATTAAGGGGCTCACTCATCCCCCCGCATTCATCTACCCCTTGGACCACACCCACCAAAGGCAGAAAAATGCCCGGATCCCATTCATAAATTTCGTACCTGTTGATGGCTTTGGTAGAAGCATCAATTTCATGAGCACCATCTGAGTGCTTAATTGCTATTTGCCAGTTTCTAACAGTGCCTGGGGCACGAAGCCCCTCCACAGATGCATATGGACTGAATGAATCAAGGAATGAATGAATGAATGAATGATCTGGGCCGAACGTCCAGCCAGATTCATTCCTCCCTTAGGCGTTTAAGCCAAAGTTCCCAGGCTGGGCTGGTTGGGGGCAGCCAAAGGCAAGGTCAAGGTTAAAACCAGGACAACAAGAGCTTACACTGTCAGCAGGTGGAGCGGAGGGGAGCTGAGTGCTCGCGCCAGGAGGAAGGCTGGGGTGAAGCAGGGGGTCAGAGCCTCGAGGTGACAGCCTGGGCCGTTGTGGACAGGACCCCAGCCCTGAAAGCAGGAGCGACCCTGGGGGGAGGGGAGCTGTCTCTCCAAAGCACGCAGCTCCCTGTGGGTTCCTCACGGCATGCTCCCGGGAAGCTGGAAACCCAGTCTGCTGAGGAGGGCGCCAGGCTGGGCAGTGCAGAGCAGACCCAGGAGTGTGCCTTTTCTCCCCACGGCCGCCTCTGCCCCGCTACGGGGCAGGCAGAGGCCAGAGGGGAAGGGCAGGGGTGCCGCTCGCTCTGCGGGGCTGGGAAGGCCCCGCCCAGGCCTCTGAGAAGGAGCACAGAGCAGCAAAGAAAGCAGCTGCTGGGACTGGACCAGAGCCTCCCTGCCTCACTGTGTGGCCACTCCAACCGTCCACCCACCCACCCATCCATCCTCCATCCAACTATCCACCCGTCCATCCACCCACTCACCCTCTCACCCACCCACCCATCCATCCAACTATTCACCCGTCCATCCACCCAGTCACCCACCCACCCACCTGCCTATGTATCCATCCATCCTTCCTTCCATTCACCTTTCTACTCATCCACCCGCCTACCCACCCAGCAATCCTCAGCCATTCACACACACACACATACACACACACACACATACACACACACATACACACACACATACACACACATACACACATACACACACATACACACATATACACACACATACACACATATACACATGCACACACATACGCACATACACACCCACATACACAGACACACATACACACACACGCACATACACACACGTGCACCCCTCCTTCAGTCCCAGCCCTTTCACCGAGCACCTGCTCTGTAGAAGACTGTATGACAGGTAGTGGAGGACCTGGGGAAGACTAGACAGACAAGTCTCTACCCTTGGGGCGCTCAGGCTGGCGGGCAGGGGTGAGGGCTGGGGAATATGGACATCAACAAATTATCAATGAGCTACGGGCATCTTGCCCTCCCATGCATTCCCCACCCTGAAGCCAGCGAGAGCCTTGGGAAAACCCAAATTGCTGACTCTGCTTGGGCTGGAAGCAATGCCCCGCCCCCCTAGTCTGGGAAGAAAGCACCCTCTCTGGGTCACTGCTGCAAGACTTGTAAAGTGTCAGGGCCTTTTACGAAAGCAATCGTGTGGGGCCGGCACTGTGGCGTAGCAGGTTAAGCCGCTGCCTGAGAGGCCAGTGTCCCACTTCCACATGGGTGCCAGTTCAAGACCCAGCTGTTCCACTTCCGATCCAGCTCTCTGCTAATGCACCAGGGAAAGCATAGGAGGATGGCCCAAGTGCTTGGGCCCCTGCACCTGCCTGGGAGACCCGGAAGAAGCTCCTGGCTCCTGGCTTAAGTCTGGCCCAGCCCCAGCCATTGCGGCCATTTGGGGAGTGAACCAGTGAATGGAAAGACCCTCCGTGTGTGTGTTTGGGGGGGGTGTCTGTCTGTCTCCCCCTCTATCTCTCTGCCTTTCAAATAAATAAATTTTAAAAAAAATGAAGTGAAGCTTTTACAAGGTGTGAGCTCCCAGGTGGACTAAGGCTGCTCCCGCAGGTGCCGCTCATCCAGCAAGCCCTGCCCCTGGGCTCCTGTGCGGGGTCCCCCTGCTTCTCGGCCACGCTCCGACACAGCACAGCGGGCCTTGCCGGGGGTGAATGCCACACCCTCGAACTCCACGCCTCCAGAGCCACGCGCCAAACAGACGTGGCTGCCTCTCAGTGACCCAGGCCACAGGGCATCACATGATAGCCGCAGAGGACAGACACAGACGGCACTGGCGGAAGCCAGAGGGAAAGAAAGTGAAGCGGGGGACGTGACGTTCGTGCACTTGGGCTTCTGAGAGGCGGAGCCACAGCGCTTGCTTAGCCTTAGTGAGCACTGGGAAGTCAGGCTCTGGTCCCCACGTCTGGCCACCTCCCTCCCCACTCCATGCTGCTCCTGGAGACAGACAAGACTTCAATTTGGTTCAGGCGACACAGGTGGAGTGGCTCCCTCCTCTGCCAGACAGGTGGTCCCTCCTCTGCCCGACAGGTTCATTCCCCAGAGGGCTGACGGGAATTACAGCAGCAGCCACAGGGCCCCAGACCTCAGCGTCTGCAGCTGGGAAAACCTCAGCCAGGCTCCCAGCCGAGAGACCTAATGTTTACCCACTTCATTAGACACCTTCTCCCCAGGCCCCTCCTGGCCCTGGCCTCCGTGCTGAGCAAGGGTAAACACAGCCCTCAGGGCCGGCACAGAAATCAGCCGGCTTTGGCAGGAGACCTACAACGTCCCTCCACCACCACCCCCGCCCCGGGGGACAGCGGCCCAGCCCTGCCAGGTTTTGGTCAGGTGCTCCTGGTGTTGGGCTGGGCCTGGACATTGACACCAGAAGATCCCCCAGGATTTGCGGGTAGAATCTGCCTTAGCGGCAGCTCATCACTCAGGGCCTCAGGAGAACAGTCAGGCCCAGAGCCCCATCGCACGGTCCACTGACATCTCCAAGTGGACTGGATCAGGACCAGAGCCAGGGAGGGCTTTGTCTGAGGCTACACTGTAATTCAATCAAAGGACCTGGCATTAGGAGGTGACAACCTAAGAGCAAAAATGATCACTACCATCCCCATCACCACCACTACCATCACCATCACCACCACCACCACCATCACTACCACCATCACCACCATCACCATCACCATGACCACCACCATCATCATCACCACCACCATCACTGCTATCACCATCACCATCACCATCATCACCATCACCATCACCACCACCACCACCACCAGCATCACCATTGTCATCACCATCATCACCACTACCACCATCACCATGACCACCACCATCATCATCACCATAACCATCACCACTATCACCATCACCATCACCATCATCATCACCATCATCATCACCACCACCATCACCGCTATCACCATCACCATCATCACCATCACCATCACCACCACCACCACCACCACCAGCATCACCATTGTCATCACCACCACCATCATCACCACTACCACCATCACCATGACCACCACCATCATCATCACCATAACCATCACCGCTATCACCATCACCATCACTACCACCATCACCACCATAACCATCACCTTCATCACTACCACCATCACCATCGTCATCACCTTCACCATCACCACCACCATCACCATCATCACCACCACCACCATCACCACCATCACTTTAATCACTTTCACCACCACCACCACCATCACCACCCTCACCCTCACCTTCATCACCACCCTCACCCTCATCCTCATCATGCTGACCCTCACCACCTAACCTTCCACAACCCTGAGGGGTGCAGTTCACACGACACCCTTTGGAAATACGGGGACAATGAGGCCCGGAGGGTGAACGCATCCACCCCACGCCGCACAGAGAGGAAGCGGCAGAGCCGGGATTCACACATCTCACATGCTGGCCAGCCCGGGGCACAGGGCGGTGGGCGTGGCATGAGGTTGCGGGTCTGTGAGCGTGCACAGGTATCCGAGCGCCGTACATGTGTGTGCCTGAGCCCTCAGGAGTGTGTGTGGCCTGCCGGCGTGTGCATAGACATGCAAGAAAGTACCGCATGTCTGCAGACGTGTGGTATGAACATGTAGGCCTGTGTCGGCATGCCTGCTGTGTGTACTAACACGTGTGTGTGCAAATGTGCCCATGCACTACGGCCGTGCACTGGCAGGGATACTCACGAGTGTGACCGGGGGCCTCCGTGCCCACGTGTGGATGTGCTTGCATGTGCACACATGTGCCCCTGCACTGAGGCTGGTGTGCATGCCCGACACATGGGTGTCACACACGCGTGCATCTCCTGCATCCCCACACAGCCCTGGCCACAACCCCCAGGCAGAAGCCACACAGATGCCTCCCCTCCAACCCGAGGCCTCTCAAGTCAGTGGCCCGACTCCACCAAGGCCAGGAGGGCCGGAGGATTTTGGGTGGTGATTTGCACAGCAGCTTCAGACATGAGGCCGAGGCCGCGGCCATCACAACCCAGGGGTTGGACACGCACAGCGGCTTGTGCCAGTGCGGACGGCACATGTTTGCTTGGGGTCAGGCTGGGAGGAACTGTTATGTGAGTGCAGCCTCGGTGGTCACTGAATTGCAGTCCCCTAAGTGGTGGCTCAACCCCAGGTTCTAGACAGATGGAGGGCGGGGCTCAAGGCAGGGAGAGGCCCTGGCTGCTGTCTTAGCCCAGCTGCTCCCTGCTGTGTGGCTTTGGGAGGGTTGTTCACCCTCTCTGAGCTTCAGTCTGTTTAGTCTGTAAATTGGGCGCATTGATCATATGTCACTGGGGTGCAACAGGATTGGACAGGATAAGCAGGCCAGGGACAGGACAGCCAGCCCCACGGTCATATCGGCCATCCCTCTGCCTCCATGTGCTCCTGAATGCATCACAGCTGGAGGCGGGTCTAGTGCAGTGTGGGGTACAGTGCAAGTGAAGCAGAATTCCTATTTCCCCTTTAACCTCAGTTTCCCCATCTGTAAAGTGGGTGTGACTAAAGCACCGCCTCTTAGGCGTGCTGTCTGGACTTTATTGTCAGTTTGTTTAAAAGGTAGAGAGACAGACAGAGACTCTCACCCGCTGGTTCACCCCTCTAATGTCCACACAGCCAGGGCTGAACCACACAGAAGCTGGGAGCCAAGAACTCCATCCAGGCTCCCCATGTGGCTGGCAGGGACCCAGGTACTTGAGCCACCACTGCTGCCTCCCAGGGTCTGCCGGCAGGAAGCTGCAGTCAGATGTAGAGCCGCACCTGGCCTTGAACCTGGGCCCTCGGACACGGAGGCAGCCAACAGCCGCCCAGCCGCCCTGAGTTCCTTCCCATCCCACCCGGAGCCCCCGGGGTCTGTGGTGACTACTTTGCACTGCTTCTCCTGGGGACCTCAGTCGAGGCAGCCAAACTGTTCCCTCTCCGCCTCCCCGCCTTCCCTCTCACCTTTCCCCTTGTACACACTCCTGGCCACAGATTCCCACAGGCTTCACCCAAAACTGGCTGCTTCCCAGACAAGCCCTGGGTCCCAATCCCACCTCCTCCTCTTCTTCACCTCTCTGGGAACACGATAATGAAAGCCTCGACTTTGTCGATTTGTCGAGAGAATTTAAGCTGAGAGCCCCCTAAGCACTTAGTGTGGCGTCCGCACATAGTAGGCACACAAGTCATGTTCACAGCTAAGGCTGCTACAGCTGGGGCAGGGAGAGTTGGGAAAACGTGGGCTGGTGCTGTGGCACAGCGGGGAAAGTCACCACCTGCGACACCGGCACCCCACATGGGAGCGTTCATTCAAGTCCCGGCTTCTCTTCTTCCAATCCAGCTCTCTGCTATGGCCTGGGAAAGCAGCAGAAGATGGCCCAAGTCCTTGGGCCCTGCACCCATGGGGGGGGGGGGGGGCGGACCAGAGAAGCTCCTGGCTCCTGGCTTCGGATCGGCACAGCTCCGGCCATTGTGGCCATTTGAGGAGTGAACCAGCAGATGGAAGCGCTCTCTCTCTCACTCTCTCTCTCTCCCTTTCTCTGTTACTCTCCCTTTCGAATAAATACAATCAATGTTCACCAACAAAAGCTGGAGAAAGTTTACACACAAAACAGGAGCAGCATTTGCCCACAACAGCGCAACCAGGCCCACAGGGCTGCCTTGGGGGAAGGGGCTCTCAGGAAAGAAGCCGCCGGGCCCTGGAGCTGGTCGGGGTTTCAATCTCTCCCTAGCGGCAGCCCCCCCACCCCGTGGGGCGGGGGAAGCTCGCTTTCTCCTGGGAACCAGGGCCAGCGCCCGTAAATCACGCAGGGAAACGGAGCAGCCACGCCCTCCCCACCCGTCCCACGTCCAGCCGCCGCCTCCCAGGCCCCCTCCTCAAAATAGCGCTCGGATTCCAGCGCTGGGAATGGCGGGGCCCAGGCAGCGCTGGAATGCGGGCCGCGGGGACCTGGGATTCCTCCACAGCCCAAGGTCTGCCCCTCACTTCCTCCCAGAGCCGCCAGGAGAGATGCGTTTCCCACCCAGTCTGCCCTGTTCCCAGCAATCAGCCCTGCGTGGGGCCGCCCAGGGCCTGCCAGCTCCCGCCCAGCTCTTCGCGACCACCCTCCCACGGCCAGGAGACTCCCCCACCCCACCCCACCAGCCTCCAGCCACCCCAGGGCCTCCCACCAGGCTTCCCGACCCCCAGGCCACATGCACCTGCTGCCACTTCGGCCTGGAGGCCCTGTCTCCGGAAGACGCCTACGAGGCCTGCAAAGCCCACTCCGAACGCTGCCTTCGAGGTCAAATTGGCCGCGACTCAGCGCAGGCACCTCGGACATGCACGCGCGCCTGCGCACACCCCTCCGGCCGCGGCCAGCGCCCCTGGGGGCGGCGGGTGTTGGACCCAGCGGCTAGGGTGCCAGTTGGGGCGCCCACACTCAGACATCCGCAGTGCCTGGGCTCAAGTCCTGGCTCTGCTCCGGGTCCCAGCACCCTGCTTCTGTGCCCGGGGGGCCGCGGGGATGGCGCAAGTGATGCGGTGTGGGCCCCCCTCCCCCGACCAGGGTTTGGCTCCCAGGGTCCCAGGTCCCAGCGGCTCACAGACGGGGACCTGCCCAGCGGGGCAGAGCGGGCTCCCCGAGCCGCCAGGCCAAAGCTCCAGGCTCCCTGCGTCCCCGCTCAGCTGCCCCCCCAAAGGCGGGCGGGGGCAAGCCCGGTCCCCTTGCCGCGGGCTCCCTGGAGCCCCCTCCCCAGGGTGGGCTGGGAGGATGTGTCCGTTGTCGGTCTGCTCATCTCGCGAAGTGAATGTTTCACGTTTCTCCTCCAGTTTGCAAACTTTTAAAAAATTAATCCCATCACTTCAACAAGTGTAACAACTAAATTATCATCTTTCCGCGATGAAGGAGCCGCCGCGTCTCTCTCTTGGCAAACACTGCACGCACATAATTTTACTAAATGTAATAAACCAACCATAGAACTATTAATTTTGCCATGGTATTCATAACAATTAGAAACGCCTGAACCTCACAGTGAGAAACACCGAGCGCAATACCGGAATCGGAGGAAGTCCCCGCTGCTTCTGCTGGGCGCTGGACGCGGTGTCGCCGGAGGCGGGTGGGGTCCAGGGACGGAAGCCGGATGTCATTTGCCCCTCGGTCCCCTCACTGTCTGCCTGTGAGACAGAGCTGAGCGGGAGCCCTGGGAGACACGGCGGAGCTCTGCCCCACACCCAGCCCTCGATGAGAGGCGAGGAATCAGGATCAAAAGTCGCTGCCCCTTCGGGCCTTGGAGAGCCTCTAGTCCTCCAAGAACAGATAACACAGCGGAGGAGGCGCCACGGCGACTGCTGCGCCCAGGGCAGACATTATCAGTTGATCACAGCACTCTTTCCTGCAGAGCTCAGCGCACGGCCTCCAGGCAGGCACTACCAATCAATCACGAGCTGCCCAGCCTGCAGGATCCAGGGGGAGAGGCGGGGCTGCAGATCCGAGCCGCGCTGAGGGCAGAGCTGGGAGGCCGGGAGACAGCCCTGCTAGTGGGAAAGGCTCCTCCGTGACCCTCTCCTCTGGCCCCGGCCCCCGCCTGGGTTCTGGCCTGCGGCATCAGCGGAGCGACACGCTGGCACCTTTTCTTCTAGACTGCGATCTGGCCGTTTACATCAAAAGCTCAGAATTTTTGGAGTTATCCCCAAAATATAAATGGACAAATGCCGGAAAAAGAACGTGCCTCGTGGCATGGCTTCAGATGAGATCGGATCTAGTGCAACCGACTCATTTAAATTATTCTTAAAATATTTAAAAGTGAGGTATTTAAAAGGTGGTCTCTTTTTTTTTTTTTGCCAAGAAATGTATTTTTCCAACGAGACATGTAGTTTAGTTTCATTTCTAGAAAGAATAAACTTCAATAGACATAAACACACCCAAGGCTGCCATCCACAGTTGCCCAGGCTGCGCACTGAACAACAGCAGTCACTCAAAATACCATTGGACATAGCTTAAAAGATAGGGGAGTTTATTTAGCAAAATAGTGATAGCAGCTATGAGGGGAGGGAGTGATTGTTTTAAACCCTCGTCTTGCTTTTCTAGTATTTCTATAATGAAATGGCTCATTTGTATAAAACATGAACTAGTAGCCCTCACAAAGCCCCTTCCAGTGTGTAACACACTTAGTGCACGGCCTGGCTTTCTCTGGCATGTGTATGATGCACACGCGTGTTTATGCGACTCCATCAGACAGGTGTGAACCGAGATCCTGGCTGCACTGTCTTAGCGAGTTTCAAATCCAACAAAGGGACTGGCACCAGCAGATGGCCTTCCCACTGCCACTGGCCAGAGCTGCGAGGGAGGGGGTGGCTGTGGCCACAGCAGGACGCGGCCGGCGACTTCCTGTGACATCAGCACCGCCCAGCAATGTCCTGTGAGGTCATCAGAGCCTCCCACCTCCCTGGTGGACCTGCGCCTGGGGTCACTCTGCCTCGCCCACGTCTGTCCATCATAAGACTCAGCTGCCCATACCCAGGGCAGCGGGTGCTGCGCCGCTGGTTCCCACGGTGCACCTGTGGGCAGAACGTTCGGCCACTGTCCTCAGCCCGTCTGTGACCGGCAGAGTTCAACGCCATGGAGCTTTAAAAGCTGGGCTCGAATCCAGACCGCAGCCGGACCTCTGCTTCCTCATCTGTGAAATGGGGAGAACCAGGGGTCCCTGACTCTTGAGCCCCTCTGGACGGGGCTGGGCCTCGCCGAGCTGGCCATGGACTGCGGGGGTGGCCCGGGGGGCTGGCCGCGGAAGTGATCCAGGCGTTTGTGGGGTGCCCCCCCATCACGTCCGCTGTGCCGACCTGCAGGCAGCCCTGGCTTGCTCTTCTGGTCATCGTGGGCTGTGCACCCCAACACCTGACACTCGGCACTTCCCTCCCTCGGTCCCCAAACTCTTCCTCCTGTGCCAAGGATCTCCCAGTCCTGCCCCACCCCCGAGACAGAGGAGCCGGCCTCCGAGTCAGAAGCCCTGGCTGTCATCCCCAGCCCTGCGGTGTGGTCGCGGGAGACCCCTCACCCTGGCTTCGGTTTCCCCGTCTGTAGACAGAAGACGGCAGGTGCTTCCAGCTGCAGGGGTCTCAGCCTTCCAAACCAAGACTCAGCCCACCCCGGGGCCCAGCTCCCAGGTGGGAAATCCCCCTTTGGCCCCGAGCCCCTGCGGCCATCTGCAGGCACCAGAGTGGCTGCCAGGCCTAGGCAGATCTGCAGCCCCCCGAGGTCCAGCCTGCACCTCAGCAGGCCCCCGGTGCCTGAGATACCTCCTCTTGCAGGCACCATGGACCAATGAGGGGATGGGGGTCGCGCACCCACACAGGGCACGTGCACCCAGCCTGCGGCGGTGCCTGGGTCTGCAGCGGTTGCTAATTGAGGAAAGCACGCCCCCTTCTCCAGGGGCGCGAGAGGGGCAGAAGTCTTGTCAGTCCAGAGGCAGAAAGGGCAGCATGTACAGGTTGAAGTTCAGCAGAGAGAAGAGAACACTGGGAAAACAGGTGGCTGGGTCATGAGGCTTGGACAGACGGGGGTGGGGCCTGGAAGGGGGTGGGGCTGAGTGGGTGGGGCCTGGAGGGAGGGAAGGAGGGCCAGTGGGTGGGTGAGACTAGGAGAGGGGGCGTGGCTGGTGGACGGGGCTGGCAGGTGGGAGGTGGATCCTACTGGGACCCTGAGAAGGTAGCCGCCAGGCTCAGGCGCATTAGGGTTTCAGACAGGGTGCAAGGTGCTGTGGGGGTGAGCATGGATTCGGGGAGGCCCCTGCAGTGGCTGGGAGGAGAGAAGAGGGGGACCCCCCCCTTGGGCAGCGGCCGTGGGGGTGGGGAGAGTGGCTGGACGCAAGAGAGATTTGAGGGAAAGATTCTCAAACCCAGGGAGGTGGTTGTGCCGCCGGCGTCGAGGGGGCGGCAGGGTGGAAGGGTGCTCCAGCAAAGACCCAGGGGAGACAGTGGCGCCATGGGACAGCCGGGCGGGGGCTGGGGCTCTGAGCATAGACGGCAGGGGTGGACGTGGGGGCCAACAGTGAAGATGCGCCTCGGGGCACCTGCATCCCTCATGGGCGTACCTGAGCTAGAGTCTGGCTCCTCTTCTGACTCCAGCTTCCTACAGGTGTGCACCTGGGAAGCCGCAGGTGATGGATGGCTCCGGTGCTTGGTCCCTGCCACTCACGTGGGAGGCCCAGATGGAGCTCCAGGCTTCTGGCTTCTGTTGTGGGCATTTGGGAAGTGACCCAGCAGATGGAAGAGTTGAATCGCCTTTCAGAAGACTGGTCAGGATGACCTCACTCCCCCTGAGACTGCTCCCTTCCAGAAAGTTCCGGGACAGGACAACCGACACAGCTGGGCCTGCTGCAGACAGATGGTGTCGCCTTGGGCAGGCCCCTTGAGCTCTCCCAGCCTCGGGGGGGCACCCTGGGGATCAGGAACCAGGGCTGTGAGCATGTCAGAGATGGAGGCAGAGGCCGGCAGCCGGGGAAAGGAGGGTCCCCGGGGAGTCGCGCCAGGTGTGCGGGAGCCTAGTTTACCCTGAATGCCAGCCCCGCCCAGCAGCCAGCCAAGCCTCCCCGCTTCCTGCCTGGGAGGTGTCTCGTCCTCCCCTGGCTCAGGAACTGGAGGAAAAGCGATGCAAACATGGCCGGGACTGGATGGCACCTCTTATCCGGCGGTCTGCTCTCTGAGTGAGCATCAGCTATGCTGTAAACCCAGGATGTCTTTCTGTTCAGCACAAAACTCCACATTTTTCCTCTTTAGAAAAACGTCACCGGCGTTCCTATGTGTCATTACTCTCGGTGGCGGCTGCTCCAGCCACGGGGCAGTCGCTGGTGGAGGGAGGCTTCCTGGGCCCCCCCCACCCCCGCCATGCCCAGACCGGCCCCCGCTGCCCGTGGCCCCAGGCTGCGTTTGCCTGCACTGCGATCCCTCCCTGGCTGGCACCCCCCCAGCTCACCCCCTGCAGAAACTCCTCCCTCCTCTGGACAAGCCTGGCTGGAGCCCCCAAGGCCAGGTGGACGTCAGCTGTCCCTCCACCAGGCCCAGTCCAGGTCACACCAAGCCTGTCTGTGTCCCCCTGGCCTCTCCCTGCCTCTGCCTCTCCTTGACATGATCACAAACACTTACTGAGCACCTACTCTGTGCCAAGTCCTGTGTTCTTAGAAGCTGGAGCTACAGCGCTGAAGAAAACAAGGCCCCCAGGCAATTCTTTTTTTCAGATTTATTTATTTATTGGAGAGACAGAGTTACAGAGAGAAAGAGAGAGACACAGGAAGATCTTCCGTCCACTGCCTTAGTCCCCAGGTGGTCGCAACAGCCAGGGCTACGTAAGGCTCCATCCGGGTCTCCCACCTGAGAGGCAGGGAACCAGGCACTTGGGCCACCTTCCACTGCTTTCCCAGGCAGGGAGCTGGATCGGAAGTGGAGCAGCCAGGACTTGAACCAGGGCTCTTATGGGATGCCAGCGTCACAGGTGACAGCTTAGCCCGCTGGGCTACCACACCGGCTCCATCCCTGAGCTCATGAGACAGCCAGGAGAGAAAGAAACAAAAAGACGTATGCAGTAAATCACGTTGACACCAGCACCTCCTATGTCTCATGCCCAAGAGGCGGAGCCCTTGGCCCCAGCTCCTGGAACCAGAGCAGGCTTCCAAGGCTGTGTGCCTCCACCTTGCTCTCTCCCCCAGGGGTGGGCAGCCTTTTCTCTGCCCAGGGCCATTTTTTTTTTAACATCCACCGCACGTCATACAAAAGGATCAACTTCAACAGCAGCTGTGGGTTTACTGAGTTGCAAGTCCCGCCCAAGGTTCCCTTGATGGCACCAGACCACATGCTTTCCCTGGGCAACCGTGTGACCCGTGAAAGGGCAGCCTCCATGGTAGCAGGAAGCCCAAGCAGCTGTGAGGAGGCGCAGGTGCAAAGGAAGAGAAGTTCTCCCCAGCAGCCAAGCGAGGGAGCCATCTTGAAAGTGCTTCGGCTGGGACCAGCACTGGCTCGAGTCCTGGCTGCTCCTCTTCCGATCCCCCTCTCTGCTATGGCCTGGGAAAGCAGTGGAGGATGGCCCAAGTCCTTGGGCCCCTGCACCCACGTGGGAGGCCTGGAAGAAGCTCCTGGTTCCTGGCTTCGGATCAGCCCAACTCTGGCCATTGCTGCCATTTGGGGAGTGAACCAGGGGATGGAAGACCTCTCTCTCTCTCTCTCTCTCCCCCCCCCTTTCCCTCTCTCTCTCCCCCTCTCCCCCTCTCTCTGTCTCTCTGTAACTCTGTCTTTCAAATAAAATCTTTACAAAGCAAAAAGTGCTCTGCTCAAGGTCACTTGGCTGAGGCCCCATTCACCTTCTGGATCTGGGAGCCCCACCAATGACTGTGGCTGCTTTAAGCCACGCCCTCGATGGATAACTGGATCAGCATGCAGAATAATAAGGCGTGCTGGGAAGAAAAATCAAGCCAGGTGCAGGGGGCAAGGGCAGCCAAGGTGGGAGCAGGGCAGATGGAGAGAGCCTGGCACAGATGGGCCTTCCACTCTGCCTGGCTCCGTCCTGCTACTCGAGCTGTGTTCCCCAACTCCAAGAGCAGGCTGAGAACCTGTCGGGTCAAAGAGAAGGCTTCAGAAATGCCAACCTCGAGGCTTAGGCTTGCATACCTCCCACAACAGGGACCTGTCTCCCTGATCGGTAGCTCTGGCTTCCACTCAGGGAGGCCATGCCTCTGGATGCCACCTCCAGCCCTCCCACACCCATGGTGGTCCTTAGAGAAAGGAATCAGCCAGGTCCCTCCAGAAGAGGGGTGGAGTGAGTCTGGGGTGGGCGGGGGCAGTGGAGGAGGAGCACCTGTCCTTGTACAAGGCTGGGGACTGTGGGGACCACAGGGACAGAGGACACAGAAGAGAACGCTGAGCCCTGGTCATCAAACCTCTGACACTCTGGCCAAATGAGCACCCGGCTTCTCACCCAAGGGGTCTCCATGCCACGCCAGCCCAACATGTTAACAACCCCTCAAATCAAAGCACAAGTTTCAGGGCCACCAAGAACTGAGGTTCCATCTTGTTGGGGGGTAACCAACTTGCTGTGTGACCCTGGGCGAGCTGCCGCCCCTCTCTGAGCCCCAGAGTCAAATCACCACGGATGTGCTGGCGTCCCCCCCGACCCCTCTGCCATGCCTTGGGCTTCGGGGTGGGATCAGCCACATGGGATTCTTCTCTAGACCGGCCCCCTCTTTTCACTTCACACACTTGTTGCAGGAAAAAAAAGCACATTCGTTGAAAAACGTTTTCTCACCAGTGTCCCAGGGGAACCAGCTGCAGCTGCCATAAACCAAAGGAAAACAGAAAAATGTGATGCAGGGAGTCCAGCAGCCACCTGCAGTGCCAGCATCGCATATGGACGCTGGTTCTAGTCCCGGCTGCTCCACTTCCGATCCAGCTCTCTGCTGTGGCCTGGGAAAGCAGTGGAAGATGGCCCAGGTTCCTGGGCCCCTGCACCTGTGTGGGAGACCCGGAAGAAGCTCCCAACTCTGGCTATGGCCTGGCTCAGCCCCGGCCATGGCAACCATCTAGGGAGTGAACCAGAGGATGGAAGACCTCTTGTCTCTCTGTCTGTCTGTTTCTCTCTCTGTAACTCTGTCTTTCACATAAATACATAAGTCTTTAAAAAGAAAAGAAGAAAGAACCACACTGCCAGCTTATTTAGAGACAAACTCCACAGCCACCCGCCCCCGGCTTCCTGCAACACAGAGGCTTTGCAGCACTGGGCTAGTGGGCGTGGAGACAGGTGTCCGGGACACGTTAGCGCCCGCGGAGACACTCTCCCCGGTGTTGCAGGAAGGGTGACGGGCACGGGTGGGAGGGGACGCTCCACACCGAGGTCCCAGCAGCTCAGACACCCAAGCATGGCTCTTGGCTCCAGCCTCCCACAGAACAGGGCGGGGGACGAACTGCCCACAATGCAGAGACAGGGGGTCGGAGGCCTCCAAGCCCGCTTCTGGGGGCAGTAGAGGGTCTCAGCGCGCAGACCACCACGGGTGAGGGAGGGCTTTGGAGAAGCATCCGACGAGCTCCACACACTCACCCTGGGCCACACCTCTTAACTCAGCTCCCACCCCCTGCCTCAGTTTCCCTTCTGTCCAGAGCCGACTTAGCCACCAAGCGCGCACACACACACACACACACACTGGTTCACTCCCACAATGGGCGGGGCTGGGCTTGGGGCCAGAACCAGGACCCAGCGTCCTAATCCAGGTCTCCCACATGGGCAGCAGAAGTTCAACCTTATCAGGAAACTGGAGTCAGGAGCCGGAGCTGGAACTTGAACCTGGGTCCTCCCGTGCAGGGGCATCTTAGCCAGTACCTCACCCACGAGGACGGATGTCGCCCTTCTTTAATGTCTCAGTTCCCAGGCAGCCCCAGTTCACACAGCTGTCATTGGCCATCTCTGATAAGCATGTACACACACACACATTCACACGCACGCACACACTCACACTCACACACACACACCCTGCCTGGGGCCGGCAAGGTGCCTGCTGGAGACGGTTTGTGGCTACCGCTTCCAGAGCCCCTATTCTGTGCCTCACGCTGTTCCAGGCCCTGGGATGGAGCAGATTAAGTCAATGCATGGGGGGGGGGTGGAGCCAGGGAAAGGCTGGGGAGGGGGCAAGGAAACCTCTCTGAAGGTTAAGTCCAGAGGGGTCAGAAAGTCCCTCTAAAAATCAGGGGAGTCTGAGGACCAGGAGGGGAGGGGAGGGAAGGGCGCCCCAGCAGGTGGAATGGAATGTGTAAAGGTTCAGGCCTTTCCAACCTCAGGAGGGAAATCATCCCCATTGCTCAGGTGGGAAAACTGAGACTCAGAGTAGCCACATGGCTGATCAGCATCAGACATCAGAACTAGGCCTGCCTGGCTCCCAACTCTGTTCCTGGCACCAGGCTCTGCCACCCAGTAGGAGGGGTTTTAGGGACCCCATGGAGGCTGTCACTCCGACTCCAGTGGCAGTCCTGGGATGCCCACGGCCATCACCCACAGACATGCCTCTCCCACAGGGCTGGGGGAAACTGAGGCTGGGGCTGGGCCGGGCTTGGCCCAAGGTCACCGGGTGGCCAGGGGCCAGGGGCCAGGGGCAGCTCCTGCAGGGCAGCCCCGAGCCCCAGTGCGGTCCCGGGCGGGAGGCCCCTCCCAGCCCCTCCGCCCTTCTCCCGGGACAATGAGGCCTTTCAGGGACAGACAAAGGGGAGAGTTTAAAAGGCGAGAATTCTGCTCCCACCGTGGAGCAGGGGGCGGGCCAGGCTGCTGGGGAGGAGCCGCCGCCGCCACGCCGCAGACCGCGCCACTGTGTATTTATTCATGTCTGACACTACACAATTTGATTTTCCACATAAAAGATCAAATAATATTTCAGTTACAGTTAATTACACACCCCAAAAGCACTTCAAAGGGCCGTCGGCAGCCGCCCGGCCCTCGCTCGGCACTCTGCGTGCGCTCGGATTTCACGCCCGGCTTCGGCTCCCGCATCCACGCCCAGGCGGGCCTTTGAGGCAGGACCCAGGGGCCAGGGTGCCTCCTGGGCCCCCAGGCCAGCTTTGGTTCCCACCTGATGCCTGGCCCTCTCCCCTCCCCAAGACAGTAGCCCTGCTGTCTCCCCAGGGGCGTGGAAAATCTTCCCAGCTCCTCCAGCAGGCGCCAGCGGACGGACCAAGGTGGGCATCAGCTACCCATTTGCTGGATGCAAACACTGAGGCCGGCAAGGCCATGGTGACCCGGCCAAATCCCCCGGCCAGAAGAGACGGAGCAGAGAATCCCCGCCAGCTTGGATGATCCCACAGCACTGATGTGAAACCCACACCCTCTCAGGGTGCACCCAGGCACCTGTGTGGGTGGATTCTGTGTTGCAGTTTGTTGAATGAATACAAGATTGCCTAAAGCAGCCAAGGGTGGAGAAAGCCAGCATGAAGCCGGAGGAAAGGCATTTCCAGTCGGCCTCCAGCGGGGGGCGCTGTCTCTCGGGCGCCTGGCTGGTTGACAAGCTACACCTGTGCACAAGGTGGAGAAAGTTCGGGAAAGACAGAATCTGAGTCGCACAGAGCCCTAGAATCAGAATACTCATGAGATAAACTCGCAGAGCTGAGGGTGGTGGAATCTGAAACGCAAACCAGGACATTCCGGGGTGAGAAGTGACTCCTCATTCATGTCCTTTTTATTTTTGAAAAAAGATTTGTATTTATTTGAAAGGCAGCATTGCAGAGACACAGGGGCTCAGAGAGAGAGACAGAGAGAGGGTTCTTCCATCCACTGGTTCACTCCCCAAATGACTGCAACGGTCGGAGCTGGACTGATCCGAAGCCAGGAGCCAGGAGCTTCTTCTGGATCTCCTACTTGGGTGCAGGTGCACAAGCACTTGGGCCAGCCTCTACTGCTTTCCCAGGCCATAGCAGAGAGCTGGATCAGAAGTGGAGCAGCCGGGACTTGAACCCATGCCCGTGTGGGAAGCTGGAATCGCAGACAGCGGCTTCACCCGCTGCGCCACAGCGCCGGGCCCCTCATGCATGCTCTTCCCAGCACTGAGACCCAGAGAGGGAGTGAGCTCTGCCCAAGGTCACACAGCCAGCAAGGCTGAGTGTCCCCGATGCCAGGCCCCAAGCAGAGGTGCCGGCAGCCCCCTCACTTCCGCCCTGGCACTTCAGTGGGTGGTGGGTGAGAGGTCATGGTTAGGGTCGCGGCACACTGGCCAGGATTACCAAGAAAAGGAAAGCCGGTACCTGCTCAGACACCCGCTCACCTGGAGGGACCCCCCCACCATGGAGGCTTCCTCTTCCTTTCCACCAGGTCCTGCAGGGGCCCTGGGCCAGCAGCTGGAAGCGGGATTTTGGCCCAGGGTCACCATGTCCCTGCAGGGTCACGCCACACCCACCACTTCCCCCTCTGAGCACCCCTTTTCCCTTCTGTGGGCTCAGAGGAAGCAGCTGGCCGGGGTGTGGGGGGGGAGCGGTCCCAGCTGTGGGCTCTGGGAAGGAGAGGTTGGGTGGGGGGGCAGGGCCCCAGGGAGAGCGAGCAAGTGTTCTGGAGCCCCCTCCCCCTCCGCACCCGTGCACCCAGGGCTCGGGCAGCAAACGACCATCCTGTTTGCCAAGCAGAGATGTTTCCTGTGCACAGCCCGCCTGGGGCCAACCACAAGCCCTTCCCAGAAGCCCCCGCTCCTCGGTCGCCTGGGGACAGGTCCCCCCACACACCCCACCCAGCCCCTGCCGTGCCCCACGGCCGCCCCATGCCACCAGCCTCACTTCTGTATTTCCAAGCAAGACTCGAAAACACTCCCATCTCCCCAGACTGAGATGGCCCACGCATTAGTCCAACTGGGTAAGGCCCAGCACATAAGTAGGTTCCTGGTGGCGATTTCTGAGTGACGCATCTCACGGTGTGTGCCCCACATGACAGGGGCACGGGGAGCAAGTGGAGGTGAGGAGCGCTGTCCTGTCGCTGTTTATGCCCTGCCCCCAGTGTCCGTCACGCTGGGCGCACAGTGGGGCCCCAACACAGAGGCTGGGGCTATCTCAGGGTTGGCACCATCTGCTGAGCCCCCATGGGAGCTGTGCTTCATTCGCCTCTTACAGGGCGAATTTGATCATTTGATCATCTGTGCCTCACAACTGTGCATTGAGTGGGGGTTGGGTGGATGGATGGGTGGATGGGTGGATGGATAGATGGGTGGGTGGATGGATGGATGGGTGGATGGGTGGATGGATAGATGGGTGGGTGGATGGATGGATGGGTGGATGGATGGGTAAGTGAGTGGATGATGGATGGGTGGATGGATGGATGGGTAAGTGAGTGGATGGATGGGTGGATGGACAGATGGATGGATGGGTAAGTGAGTGGATGGATGGGTGGATGGATGGGTGGATGGACAGATGGATGGATGGATGGATGGACAGATGGATGGATGGATGAATGGATGGACAGATGGATGGGTGGATGGATGGGTAAGTGAGTGGATGGATGGGTGGATGGACAGATGGATGGATGGATGGATGGGTGGATGGACAGGCGGATGGACAGACGGATGGATGGATGGATGGACAGATGGATGGATGGACAGATGGATGGATGGATGGATGGACAGATGGATGGGTGGATGGATGGGTGGATGGGTGGATGGGTAGATGGATGGATGGACAGATGGATGGATGGATGGATGGATGGATGGATGGATGGATGGATGGGTAAGTGAGTGGATGGATGGGTGGATGGATGGACAGATGGATGGATGGATGGATGGATGGATGGATGGATGGGTGGATGGGTGGATGGACAGGCGGATGGACAGACGGATGGATGGATGGGTGGATGGACAGATGGATGGGTGGATGGATGGGTGGATGGGTGGATGGGTGGATGGGTGGATGGATGGATGGACAGATGGATGGGTGGATGGATGGGTGGATGGGTGGATGGATGGATGAATGGGTGGATGGATGGATGGGTAAGTGAGTAGATGGGTGGATGGATGGATGGGTGGATGGATGGGTGGAAGGGTAGATGGATGGACAGACAGATGGATGGGTGGGAGGGTGGATGGATTGATGGATGGGAGGGTGAACGGGTGGGTGTGTGGATGGGTAAGTAGAAAGAACTCTGGGTAGAAGAGGAAATTGGTGAGTGGACAAATTTTTTAAAAAGACAGAAGAAGCAAAAGACGAGAAAGCATTATTTTACTGCGAGACTCAGACAGACATCCTAGGTTCAAGTTTGCCAGCTCAGTGCGATCTGCTGTGCAACCTTGGTCAGCCAGCTCACCCTCTCTGACCCAGCTCCCCATGAGTCAAATGAGCACAGCAACTCGGTCCTGCCAGCTCCCTGGGCGGTGGGGCATCTGGGAGGTTCCTGGGAAGCTGGCTGGAGTGACGATGTCCTCAACTTTGCAGGGCTCCGCCCTGGGCAGGTGGTGCCAGGCTGGAGTGGAGCAGCCTGGCCAGTGATGGAGGCGCTGAGAGCCGCCACCCTGCCCGGCTCTGACTCTGGGAGGCTGCCCCGATGGGTAGCAGTGTTCGCTCTGTAAAACTTCCTGGCCTCTGGGAGCACCAGAAAGCTGCCAAGAGCAAGTGCCGGAGATTCACGGCCGGCCTGCCCCTCATTTCCCTGACCCAGGCCACTGCACTGGGCCCTGGGGACCTGAGCCCCTCTGAAGATGGAGGGGCTCGATGAAGCCTTCACGTGGGAGTCAGAGTAGAGGTGGGGCTGGAGCTTGCATGGCCCTTGCTTGCTAAGAGGGACTGAGCTGCATTCTGCAATATGGATACGAAATGGCACGTTCTCTGCAGGGAAGCCAGGGAGTATGGCCCAAGCAGCCACCATCGTCTCTTTCGTTCCCCAAGTTCACCTATGCCCTCCCACCACAGGGCCTTTGCACACACTGTCTGCCGTACCAAGTGCACCTTCTGCCCAAGCTGTGACTTGCGTGGGTAACCTGGATGCACACATGCACCTGACCCTTGCAGACACATGGATGCGTGTTGCATAGATGAGCGCATGTGAACTTTCCAGTACAGGAAAACTAGGCGGCGGCTGTGGACAGGCTGAGGATTGGGTGTGGCCACAGATGGGTGGAGCTCCAGATACAGGGAGAGTGAGAGAAAGGAGGAGCCAGTGGGACCAAGAGAGCCCTGGGCGCCCCCAGCTGACTTGGGCAGGCGGCGGCCTGTAGGCAGCAGCCGCCACCGGGCTGATTTACGGGGCTCGGCGTCTGCCGTGCGCCGGCCATCAGCCACGGCCGGCCAGATCTATTGTCAATGAACTTCTCCAGCCTTGCTAATTGACTGTGCGCACCCACGCCGGGCGCTGTGGCAGTGCCGGCTGAATTACGGCCTGGGGCGCCCCAGCCCGTGCCCTTGCACGGCCCAGTGGCGCGGGCCACACGCCCGCCGGGACCCCCAGCAGCCCCACGTGTGACCTGGGCCAAGTGGCTTCACCCCTCTGGGCCTCACCAGATGGCCGACCAGCCCGGGTACAGACCTGAGCCTGTGCAGCCGTCTTGGGCCCCTCCTGAGGTCCGGGCCCCTGCCCCCAATCCATTTCCTGCCTTCATGCGGGGCGGGGGGGGGGGGGGGGGGGTGTTTGACCTCTTCGACCCTGGGAGGTGGGGCTGGGAGGAGCTCTGGGGTGGGACTTCCTGCCTCCTTCCCCGCTGTCATCCCAGGGTGTTCTTCTGGGTTGAGCCCAAGCCTCAGGGGCTCAGAGCAGAGGCACAGCTGGGAATCCAGGCTGGTGCCACACTGAGAGTCTGCCAGAGGTTAGGAAGGCCTCAATTTCAATAAGAAGTCTAGGAAGGCTTCCTGGAGGCAGCAGAAGCAGAGACGGGCAGTATCAGGCAAGGCGTGCCGGGGTGTGTTCCAGGAGCAGGGCCAACTCTGCTGTGGGAAAGGCTGTGGGCAGGATGCGAAAGGCCAGCATGCAGGTGGGACCGGTGCAGGCCGGAGGTGAGACTCGGAGGCAGGCCAGGGGTCTGATGCGTCCAGAGTTGCCCTGTTCCCAGCCCCTGCACCAGCCTGGCCAGGACGATTCAGCAGCCACCCCTTATGCTGGGGCTTCTCTCCACGGCCGGAACCACAAGCTTGGTCTGTCTCCTACCCTGCCCCCACCCCACCCCACCCCATCCTACCCCACCAGCCTCTGGAAGAGGAAGGAGAAACCCTGAGTGCCAAGACCTCAAGCCGTCAGCTCAGAGAGGGCAAGTCACCTGCCCAAGGCCACACAGCTGTCCCTGGCGCAGGTGCAGGGCTAGGGATGCACCTCTCCCTCCAGGGGCCTTCTCCTGGGCGTCCCGCCCTCTGAGCACCTGGCAGGTAGAGGGGTGGTCTTCCCGCTCCTGGCGTAAGAAGCTGGGCTCAGAGAAGCCGGGCTCAGAGGAACCAGGAGGAGGGACAAGTGAAAAGTCGAACAGGGAATCTGATTGAGCCGCACAAGAGAACAGAGTATCCGTTTGTGTCAAAGCTGTCTGATTGCCCTAGGAGATTTCCTCCCTACCTCTCACTCAGTGCTACAATGTTTACTTTGTGTGTTCAAAGCAGGTTTTGGAGCAGCAGCTGCCTGCATCCTTGTCCCAGCTATTTTCTCCTATTGGAAGCAAAGGGAAACAAAGAAACAGGCAGGAAGAGGCAGACAGAGACCAAGAAGCAGAGAGCGGGAGATGGACTGAGCCAGCCGGGACAGGGCGGCGGCAGCCAGAGGGCAAGGGGTAAAGAGGGGTGCAAGGCGGAGCTGAAAGCTGAGAAGGGGGGGTGGGGTCCTGCAGGCCGTGGCTTTGAAGGACCCCAGGATCGCATTGGAAGTCCCCCCACCTTCTCCCTAGAGCATCTTCTGGGAGAGACAATGGAGCCCTGGGTGGCAGTGACCTTGGCAAAGGCCCCCTTGCTGCCCCCAAGTCCAGCCCCATGGCAGGAGCAGGAAGGCCATGATCACCCCCGGCCCCGCCCTGGCTCCCTGAGGCGGATCCCATGACTCAGTTGGTGCACAGGTGCCGTCCCCGTCTCTGAAGACTCGGGAGCGCAGAGCTGAGTCTGCACAGGTGGGCAGGGCTCAGGCACCCCCCACCCCACTGGGATCACAGCTCCGCGTCCAGTCATACTTCTGGTCTACCCACCCTGCCTCCTCAGCCTCAGCACAGACGCACACAGGCCCAGGCCAGCGCTGGGCTACAGGCTGTGCCGCCGCCTGCCTGCGATGCCGGCATCCCACTGGGCTGCTCCACTTCTGATCCAGCTCCCTGCTAATGCACCTGGGGAAGCAGTGGACGATGGCACAGGTCCCTGCACCCCCAGGAGGGTCCCCGGTGGAGCTCCTGGCTTTGGCCTTGTGGCCATCTGGGGAGTGAGCCAGCAGCTGGAAGATGCCCCTCTCTGTCACTCTGCCTTTCACATACATAACATTCTCTGTGTTGTCTCTCGTTAATCGGTCTTTTGGTCCGGGTCTCAGCCACAAACCTTGCGGGGGTGGGAAACAGAATTCTTCCCTCCCCTGCAGGGAGGATCTCACCCCCAGCTCCTCCCTGTCCCTGGGGGTCTCCCCACCATTGGGTGGACAGGGGGCTGGAGAACTGGGTTCCCTGAGGCCCTGCGTGCTTGGTGCATTCTCTGCCCACCTTGGCCAGTCCTGCTGGGGTCAGGGGTGCAGGTCCCTGCCGACCCGGTTGTGACTCGCTAGAACAAGCCCAGGGAGCAAGGGACCCAGGACAAAATGGCTTCTGCAGAGTTGATGGGGTGACCCCAGATGCTGTGTGGCCCTGGAGGAGTTGCTGGTGTCTCTGGACTCCCAACTGTGCTCTGAAGTCAGGCAGAGCTCTCCAAAGGGGTGGGTAGGAAGGGTCCCGTGTTTGGTGGTGCTGCTGTTTGCCAAGAAGGCTGAACGCTCAGAGCTTAGGCTCACAGTCTGGTAGCCAACACAGATCTGGGTTCCAATCCCGGCCAGAGCTGCCCCGTCCCAGCCCCGTGGCCTGGAGCAGATGCCTTCCTGTCTCAGTTTCCCCAACTGTAAAATGCCCAGCTCAGGGCTGGCGCACAAATGGGTACACTGTAGGCGCTCAGTCATGCTGCATTGCTCTTTGCACTGCATCCTGAAAAGCAGGCACATCTGGCCTCCTGCTGAGCACCCCCATTCCCCCTCCTCCCTCCAGAAAACACCTGTGCAGACCCCTTTCCGGCCTCCTGGAATGAAAGTCACGCAGAGGCCCCTGCAGACAAAAACCCCAAGAAGAGGAAACATTCCACTGTGCCCCAGGAGGCGGCCAGAGGCTCCAGCGAGGCTGCGGCGGCTGCGGCCCCTCCCCTGGGCCTGCGGGTCTGGCCGGCTGGGATCCAGGCTGGCCGTGCTCGCTGCTGCCTGCCAGCCCGAGTCAGCAAGCCCATTTGCCAGAGGGGAAGACTGAGGCCCTCTAGGGTGCGGAGCTGGGAGCAAGCTGAGCACCTTGCTGGGAGTCCACCAGGCACAGGCAGGAGCCGCGGAAGGAGTGTGAGCGTTCACAGCCGTGGGGCAAACGCCGCTGACCATCTGAATCTTGCAGCCAGAGGGAGCCCCCCAGGCCAGCCAGGGCAGCCTGCTGGGCTGTTGGGACACCTGCGTCTCCCACACGGCAGCGATTTTTCCTGGCCGGCTGGCTTTCCATTCCAAATACCAGCAGGAAGTTGTGTGTGGGAATAATAAGGCGGTCCCTTTAAATACACATGCAGTCAGCAAACACAGGGCCGTGGAGGTGTGGGCCAAGGGAAAGTGGTTTGAGAATCACCTTGCTTCCCCATCTCCACAGATCATAGGTTTTCAGGCCCTCCCGCAAAGGGTGCCCCACCCGTGCCCATCCCCCAACCTCTGCTTCCCTTTGGTGGGGACCTGCTCACCCGTGCGGGGCTGGCTGCCTGCAATGCAGCCGCAGCAGCCAACACGGAAACAGAGAAACCAACATGGGAGAGCCTCACAGAGCAGCATTCGTGTTGAGGCCCCCAAGTTGGGCCGGAGAAAATCACAGGACGAGGTAAGACTGGGCCGGTGGGGAGAGTACACAGGGACGGCTTCCTGGAGGAGGTGCCCCATGTAAGCTGGGCCCAAGGGAAGAGGAGGAAGCGCCAGCCATGTCCAGAGCAGGGCAACGGCAGGTGCAAAGGCCCTGAGGCAGGACAGGGCTGCCACGTGGGAGAACCACAGGGAGAAGGGGCCGGACAGCAGTAAACGAGGCCAAGGTGGGAGCCTGCAAGTCCTGGGGAGCAGGCGTTGTCTTTGTCGTGTTTGGTTTTCCTTGGTTTGGTTATTCAATCAGGAGAGTGGCTTCCTCTAATTCGAGTTGTTTTTAATTTATCTGAAAGGCAGAGTGACAGAGCGGGAGGGGGGGAGAATGAGAGAGAAAGAGAGAGAGCTTCCCTCTGCTGGTTCACTCCCCAAATGGCCACAGCGGCTCCCAGGAGCTTCTTCCAGGTCTCCCACATGGGTGCAGGGGCCCAAGCACTTTGGGCCATCTTCTACCGCTTTCCCAGGTGCATTAGCAGGGAGCTGGATCAGAAGTGGAGCAGCCGGGACTCGAACCAGTGCTCATGTGTGATATCAGTGTTGCAGGTGGTGGCTATACCCGCTGTGCCACAATGCTGGTCCCCCAATCAGAGCTCTAAGAAGACGCCTCTGGCAACTGCCTGGACTGGCAATTGAAAGGGCCCCTATGGAGAAAGGGTACTGCAGGATGAGATGGGTTTCACAGGGCTGGGGCGGGGGTGGGGGGTGTGGGCAGGGGCAGGGGAGCAGGCGGGAGGGGCTGAGCTCAGATAGGGGAAGGAGGGAAGGGGGGCAGGGGACTTGCTGATGCGTTTCCCGGGTTGGTTATGAAGCACCTACCATGTGCAGTACAGAGAGAGAAGCCTTGTTCTCACGGGCCGACTGGCTAGGGGCACACACGTGACACGACACGTGTGCACACCTGCACGAGCCTGCTGGCAGCCCCCACACACATGCACACACACACGTGCACCTACGCAGGCCTGCTCACCCTTGTGCATGCACGCGCACACAGACGCACGCCCCGGCTGGGCCTGTAAAGACAGCCCCCGCGGCTGCCCCGCGTCAGGACTGGCGTTGCCAGGGAACGGCGGAGACCCCCGGCTCCCGCTCCAGGTGACTCAGGGAGATCGCGCCGCCCTCGCCTTCGCCCACCGCGGCTGCGAGCGCTCAGAACCCCTTTCTTTCATTGTCGCGCATGACATTTGAATTCATTTTCCTCCCCATTATGCGCTGAGACAGCGGAGACGGAGTGCTTATTACCCGCCTGCCATTATGTAACGTGACAGAAATCCGACACGGCTGGCGGCTGTCCCAGCGCCTCGGGCTGCCCGGGGACCCTCCGGGCCACGGGGCTCAGCCCGGCCGTCGGTGGCGGTGGGGGGGTGGGGCGGGCACCGCGTGACTGCGGCGCCAGGACCTCGGTATTCTCATCTGCTAAATGGGGGCGCCAGGCACCCTCTTGCGTCCGCTGCCGGTCTCCTCCGGGGCGTCCTCTCTCGGGGACACAAGGGCTGGGTGTGGACTTTGAGAGCCTGAGCGAGTGGGGGGGGGGGAGCATCTGCCCGCCGTGTTCCAGGGACCGAGTGGGACAAAGTCTCTGCTTGCTGCCCAGACAAGGACGACAGACAGGTCCGCAAGAAGTCCATGAAAAATGCATATTTGGAAAGCAGAATGCGCGAATTTCACAAACTTTTGCACCAAAATTAACTCATCTTTTTAGATGTGAACTTCTGTATTTGTTTGAGAGGCAGAGATAGAGAGGAGATAGACATGATAGAGACAGAGATGGAGACATAGAGATAGAGGAAGAGAGAAAGAGATAGAGGCAAAAATGAGAGAGAGAGAGAGAGAGAGAGAGAGAGAGAGCACGCGCGCAAGTGAGCTGGCCATGTAGGAGACCCACACCAAGTTCCTGCTCCTGGCTTCAGCCGGACTCGTCCCCTGCTGTTGCTGGGAGTGAACCAGCGGATGGAAGATCTGTCTCTCCCACTCTCTCTGTAACTCTGCCCTTCAAATCAATCCATCTTAAAAACAGAAAGCACCCAGAAGCAGCAGCACCCTGGGCTGGAGGACCCAGTGCCCCAAGGGGACCTTCGCAGAAGCCCCTGGGCGGCCTCCCTGGGCCAGGTCTCCGCCCCCCTAGTCCAGCCCCCTATGGGGCTGCGCCTTGTCCTGGCCTCTCACCTGCCCTGGGCCACCTGCTTGGGAAACCCTGCTCCCAGCCACACCCCAGGCCGGGCCAGATCTGGGAACCGGAGCTCCTGCTGTGTCTCCTTCAGGGTAGCTACTGATTACGGGGCCTTCCCTGGCCGGTGCTCAGCCTGGGGGCCTGGCTGGTTGCTCCTCCCCGTGGCCTCCTCTGCGCACCACCGTGGAGGGCTGGAAGAACCTGGCCTGGTCCGCCCTGATGACATCGGCCCCCGCCTGGGGCCCCCGGGGCTCCCACATCCCCGAAGCACAGCTGTCTCTCGCTCACCAGTGGGGGCAATTGTCCTGTGCATGGCACTCGGTCCCCAGTGCTTAAAGCAGCCCAGTCCGGGGGACCTGTGCGCTCCCCGCCTCCACACACAGAGTCAGACCCAGTCAGGTGCCTGAGGAATCCCAGGCTGGCCTCTCCCAAGTCCCCACCCCCCCACCCCAGCCCGGCACGGCCACCTGGGCTGGCTGACGCCTGCCCCCACCGCCAGGCCCCTGCACAAGCCTTCCCATGGCCCACCTGATTGAGGCCCCAAGCCTCGTGTCCCCAGGCAGGAAGGCGGTAGGGGCCGGCTTAGGGCTTTGCAGCCCCTTCCCCTGAGACACCAAGAAAGGAATCCCAGCCCAGCCCGGCCCAGCCAGCACCGATTCGGCACGGGGTTGGGGGTGGGGTTGGGGGTGGGAGCCTTCTCCCCTGGTCCTCTGGGTCAGCAGCAGCCTGAGCGCAATGGCAGTACCCACGGCGACCAAATGACAGGACTCCAAATACGTGCGCTCCCCCGTACCTTCACCCCAAGAAGATTCCAGAAACTTCTGGAAGATTCCGGAGCGGGAGAGGCAGTGGCCGAAGCTCTGCATCACCAGTGCTAAGAGTGGGCCTCCAACCCACCTCAAGTGCACCTCTCTTAACCCCTGGACGTCGCACCCTCCTCCTGGCAACAAGCGCTTGGCCCAAGTCCAAGCAGCCACTGTGTAATGAGTGGCGCCGCCCTCTGTGACCCAGGGCCCACAGGCTAATGAGGGTCGGCCCAGCCGCTTGTCACCAGGCCACCGTGTAGGCGTGAGAGACCAGGGGCTTGCATGCAGCCCCGGTCCCACTCCAGGCTGGCTTCTGGCATCCCGAGTGTCGTACTAAGACACTCGGGAAATCCAGGGAGGGCGCCGTGAGGAGCGGCGGAGTCCAGCCTGAGCCTGTGTCCATCTCCACACCCTCACCTCCCGCGGAGGGAGGAACAGGCAATTGTGGGAGTAGGCCCATTTCTGTTGTTGTTGTTGTTATTGACAGGCAGAGTTAGACAGTGAGAGAGACAGAGAGAAAGGTCTTCCTTTTCCATTGGTTCACTCCCCAAATGGCCGCTACGGCTGGCATGCTATGCCTATCCGAAGCCAGGAGCCAGGTGCTTCCTCCTGGTCTCCCATGCAGGTGCAGGGCCCAAGCACTTGGGCCATCCTCCACTGCCTTTCCAGGCCACAACAGAGAGCTGGCCTGGAGGAGAAGCAACCAGGACAGAATCCGGCACCCCAACTGGGACTAGAATCTGGGGTGCTGGTGCCGCAGGCGGAGGATTAGCCAAGTGAGCCCGGCGCTGGCCCCATTTCTGTTTTTTAAAGAGTTAACTATTTATTTGAAAGGCAGAGCAACAGAGAGAGGGAGAGACAGAGAGAGAGGTCCTCCATCTGCGGGTTCACTCCCCAAATGGCCACAACAGCCAGTGTTGGGCCAGGTTGAAGCCAGGAGCTTTTTCTGGGTCTCCCACATGGGTACAGGGGCTCAAGCACTTGGGCCCCCCTCCATTGCTTTCCCAGGCGCATTAAGAGGGAGCTGGATCGGAAGTGGGGCATTCGGGACTCAAACCGGTGCCCATATCGGATTCTGGCATCGCAGGTGGCGGCTTTACCTGCTGCGCCACAGCGCCAGCCCGTATTCCCCTTTCTCCCCAATTTCTAGAGTGTCCAGAAAGAAAAGAAGCAAGCCTCCTTCACACAGGATGGGATGGGGGTGGCACCCCCTTTTCCCCCCAAACTCCTTCCCCCAACCCCTTCTCCCGGAGCCCTGAGGTCTGCAATTCCTCCAACGAGCACTGGACGCCAGTGCCATCCTTGTATGGATTGCATTGTCGCATCGGTTGCTGGCTTCCTGGGTTGGCTTGCTTGATGACAAATACCCGGCCATGCTCAGGCTCAACCCCACTCCCTTCCAGCCCCCGGCACCCCCCTGGCTGGTTCTGAAGCGCCCCGGAAAACATCAGGGCTGTTGGACGCCACCCTAGCCTTTGGAGGATCGGACCCAGGGGGCGGGCAGGCCCTGGTCCTCCCGCCCAGGCCAGGCCAGCGCTTTGGGGCCATCGCTGCTCCGGGTGGATGGGGGTGGCCGGGCTCCTCGGTGTGCAGACAGCAGGATTTCCGCAGTGAAACATGAGAAAGCGTCCCGCCTTGTCATGGATTAAAATTCCAGATTTGACATCTTGGTCATGGAGCTTTGGGATGGCTGTCAGAGCGTAACCCAGAGCCGGATGGCACAGACGCACGTGTGGCCCCAGGAGCTCGGAGTCTCCAGGGTGTGGCCTGCGGGGCTGCCAGGACCACGGCGTCAGCACCCCACACACGACCCCACAGCCTCCCAGAGACACCCCTCGGCTTGTGTCCTGCTTTCTTACGCCACCCTTTATGGAATAAACCTCAGGAAAGCCACGGACTAAAATCACCCCAAAGCAGCCCAAGTCAGGGAAGCAGCAGGCACCTCGTGTTTTTGCCTCCAACGGTTTCTCTACAGCATCTAGCACGTGCTTGTGTGCACAATGGGAACACCCTGTGGACACACGTGGCCCAGGTCCCCTGGGAGCCGCAGCCCCTGGCCGCTGCAGGATCTGCTCAGCTAGCCAGTCCCCTGCGGCGGGGCAGCTAGGTGGCTCCTCAGAGAACACGCTAGCCCTGGATCTTTATCTGTTAACGACACAGCCCTGGACGTGGAACGACCAAGTCAGGAGAGATGAATATACGAACACCAGCACCAGCAGGCCGGATCTGAGAACCGCGTTCAGGCCCGGCTGCTCCTCTTCCCATCCAGCCGTCTGCTAAGCCACCCTGGAGGGCAGCGGAAGACGGCCCGAGTGCTTGGGCCCCTGCCACTCACGGGGGAGACCCGGATGAAGCTCCTGGCTCCTGGCTTCAGACTGCCTCAGTTCCAGCCATTGTGGACACTTGTCAGTGAGCCAGCGGATGGAAGATCTCTCTCTCTCTCTCTCTCTCTCTCTCTCTCTCTCTCTGTTGTGCTGCCTTTCAAATAAATCTTTTTTAAAAAATAGTAATTATGGATGATGTTAGCAGATAAAATATAGTACCAATAAACTTTTTTCTAGTGTAAGTACGTCCCATATTCTGCATGGGGTACATTTCTGCTCCTTTTATTCATGGTTTTTCTGACATTCAAATTTAACCGGGCCGCCCACGTCTTCCTTTGCTAGATGGAGGAGCCCTAAAAGATGTTTCAAAAACAGAACCTCAGGAAGGCAACGGGCAACTGCCTGAGAAAGGCGATGTGAAGGCTTCCTGCTGCCTCTCCTGGCCTCAGCGTGCTCATCTGTGAAATGGGGCGGCAATGGTACCGCCTCCCCTCCTGTCCGGCGGTGTCGAGCTGGGCTCCCGGCGGAGCAGCCTGCCCCCTCCCTGCCCCCGGCCCGCAGGGCAGGGATCAGCGCAGGTTTACCCCGGAGCCAGGCCAGATGGGGCATCCGCTCCAGCCAGACAGCAGTCGATTTCCCCAGCTCATTATCCCAAACCAAATTAGGGGACTCGGGGATGCCCCGCCCCCAGCCTGCTTTCAGGCGGTGCCTGGGGGCTCCCAGAGGCGGCCCAGCCCTCACCACCTGGGCCCTCCTCGCTCGCTCAGGGCAGCTGGGCCTCCGCGGACCCGCAGGGAGCAGAGGCAGCCAAGATGGCGGCACAGCCCACCCCCACTCCAACCCCACCCCCAGCCCCACCCCCACGCCGACCCGGAGCTGCCCACTGATGGAGCCCAGCGGGCAGCCAGGAAGAGGCGGTGCTCCCAGGGGCCCTTGCGTGTTTCAGCCCCGAGTGTTTAGTTCACACCACCTGCTGGGGCCACAGGGCCTTCCTCCCTGCCCGCCCCGGGATGGTCCCGCTTAGCCTTGCAAACCCCACAGCCAGCCCCTCGGAGGCCCTGGGTACCACGGGCAGAGGCGGGGCCCGCCCTTTGTTTCCAGGACTTTCTGCAGGAGCCGCGCCCCCTGCCTTCCTCGGCTCCCACCAAGGTTGGCTGCAGGGGAGGGGCAGGGCGGGGAGGGGTCTGGGGACCCCCAGTCCGGCCGGGGGCGGCCATCAGCGCATTTGGAGTCTCAGTCCCGCCTCTCACTGCCACTCACCTGAGGATGCACCTGCCTCCCTGTCGCCTCCGCGCCTTCATCCCCCCTCCTCCGCGGGTCTTCTCGCACCCACTCTACGGATGACGAAACTGAGGCCCCACGACAGGAAGACACCTGCTGGGGTCCCGCGGAGGCCACTGAGCGGCCCAAGCAGCTGCTGCTTCTGGGCCAGGCCCCGGCCTCCTTGTCTGCCTAGGCCGAGCCAGGGCCAACGGGGGCACGGAGAGAGGGGAGTGGGGGACCGAAGCCCCCCTTGGCTCTGCCGGACCGCGGTGCCGGGCGAGTGGGCTGCGGTCCAGCCGCGGGGCACGGGCTGGCTAATTGCCGACGCGCGGCCGCTGCCCCGAGCGGCGACACAGGCCCCTGACAGACATGATTTATGAGGGCTCTCGGCAAAGCGGAACCCACTCAATTGCCTATTACCTCACTTAGCAGGCACCTTGTCACCGCCCGAGCGCCGGGTGTTAAAAATACAAACCAGGCGGCCAGCCGGCCCCAGGCGCGGCCCCTCCACCTGCTCCGACGCCCAGCGCTGGGGACGAAACGCCGGGGCTGGCTTCGCGGTGCCGGCGGGTCAGGCCCCAGGTTCTGGGTGCGGAGGCAGGGGCGGGGCTCCTGTGGCCGACCGCTTCCAGCTGTGCGTGCGCCCACTGCAGAGATGGAACAGCTGAGTCCTAGCAGGCTCGCGCTGCTTGTCCCGGGGGCAGTGGTGGACGCCAGGGTAGGGGGGTCCTGGCTCCACACCCTCCTGGCTCATGCCTTCAAGCCTTCATGCCTTCTGGCAGGGGCAGAGGGAGAGGAAGGGTGGCAGGACTGCCCAGCCCTGGACGGCACAGGCAGGGTGAGTCACTCGTGTGGGCACTTCACTCCTTCGTCGGGTTCATGTTCAGTAGTGACTGCTACCTGCAGTGGCTCCTGGGGAGCGGGAGTCAAACAAAGGGGAGGCACGAGACGGGGGAGGGACGTCCAGCGGGTGCAGGGCACAGGAGTTGGTTGAGGCATCCGGGAAGACTGCCTGGAGGAGGAGGCTCCGGCCAATCTGGAAAACCGTCCTCATGCCTCTAAACAGAAGGCAGGTGCCAAGGAGATTGTCAGCCCCAGTGCTCTCACACTGTCGGCAGCAAAGAAAACCCAGGATTCCCCAGCAAGTGAGATGGCCGCCCGTTCATGCAAGCATGCGTTCATAATTCCACCCGGCGTTGGCTCAGACGGAGCCCCACCTGCCACCGGAAGGGTGCTGGAGAATCCCCCCGCAGCTTGGTAAGCAGGGAGATGCCCGGGGCCCCACCCAGGCCAGGGACTCTGCGTCCCAAGGCTCCTCGGGGCTCGGAGGTGGCTCTG
Organism: Oryctolagus cuniculus; assembly: GCF_964237555.1. Lineage (NCBI taxonomy): Eukaryota > Metazoa > Chordata > Mammalia > Lagomorpha > Leporidae > Oryctolagus > Oryctolagus cuniculus. The sequence continues at coordinate 21,151,258 of NC_091452.1, forward strand.
CCTGGCACCCGCTCCAGAACCCCACCCATGCCAGCAGCGAGGAGCCCACAGGGGACTGGCAGAATCGGTGGCAGCTGCGGACAGGGCTCTGTTGTCCTCAGCCCTTACTTGAACCCCTGCGTGTCCCCGGGAGGCCCGAGGGGAGGAGGCTGGGGGCCGCACAAGGCGGGTTTGCATGGGTGTGTTCAGCCTGGCCTTCACCAAGACCGCAGGCAGAAAAGCAGCCAGGCGCTAAAGCCCTGTGCCCCGCACGGAGGAGGTGGCCTTGCCGGCCGCCGGCGTGGGGTCTAGATCCAGGAGTGGGGCGGGGGGGGGTGCTGCGTGGACCCTGCTGGGCCAACCTGGGCACCTGGCAGCCCCGTAAGGTCTGGGTGGCATCATCCCCATTTCACAGATGCAGAGACAGGTTTGAAGAGGCCGGGGCCAGTGTGGCCATCTGATCCAGCCCCACACTCACTCCGTGTTTGTGGAAGACGCAGCCCCGGGCCTCATGCCTGTCGGGCTGAGCCACGGGTGGATCCATCCGGTGCTCGGGTGGCATCAGTGACAGGCAACGTTGCCACAGCCCTCAGACATGCCAGACGCCATTCTGAGCCCCGGATGGACGTCACAATGAATGGCTTTTCATCATGACCGCCCACGAAGCGGGGATGGAGAGCACACCCACCGTGCTGGGAGGTGGGCAGAAGGGTCCACTGAGCCCCAGTCCCCAGGCGCCTTCCTCCTCAGAGCCCCGCCCCCGGCCCGCCTAGCCCTAGTGCTTGCTGGGAGGCTGTGGTCAGCTAGGGCCTTAGTTTGCCTTGCCCCTGCCCGCGGGGGGTGGGGGGTGGGCAGAAGCCAGCCTGGGCCAGTGGGCAGAGCCATGGGACATTGGAAGCCCTGGCCCAGCCTGGCTATGGCTCCCTAGGGAGCGTCGGCCTTTGTGGGCCTCCGTTTCCTCCTCTGAGAAATGGGAATGCATCTTTCCAGCCAGAGAGCAGGGCGGAGACCACGGGAGCCAATGCAAGTCACACGCCCTGGGTTGGTGGGGATAATGATTACAGGGAAGCCAAGGAGCAGTGGGCACAGCTGGCTGGGTGCTGGGGTCCTGGGGTCCTGGGGGCAGAGGCAGGGGCCGCCTGACTTCCGGGCTGGGCGCCCTCAGCCAGCACAGGCGCCGGGGTTAATCCCACTTTCTGCTAACCCACTAGGCAACCCGGGGCTGATCACGAAACCTTTCTGGACCACCTTTCTCAGCCTCAAAACAGGGGCGATCACAGAGGGCCAAGCTGGGATCCCCATCAGGCTGCAGGCGCCATTTGCCTTTTGATGGGTCACCCTGGGGAGGTGAGGGGGCATGGCTAAGACCACAGAGCACACAGACAGCAGCAGAGGGGGAGCCCAGGACCCCTGCAGCACCCAGGTCTAAGGTGGGAGAGGGCCTTGGCCAGAGTGGTAGAGGGTGGGGATCAGGGAGGCAGAAACCACAGGCTCAGCATTTGCAGGAACCAGGCTAGGCCAAGGCCAAGGCCAAGTGTCTGGACTGTGCAGAGCCCCCCCCAGCAGAGGGCAGGGTGTCTGGACGGCTGCAGCTGAGGGGTGCACAGGGCTGCAGGCCGCGTGTGACAGGCGGCTTTTCGGTCTGTGTGTGTGCACAGGTGTTCGTGTGCACATGTGGTGGGAGCGTGTGTGCATTCATGCATGGGTCAGTGTGTGCACTCATGGTGGATGGGTGTGTGCATGTGTGGCAGCCATGTGTGTGCACATGTGAGTATGTGTGTACACGTGTGTGTGCACATGTGGGTGGGTGGGTGGGTGCATGCTTGCACGGGTGGCAGGTATCTGTGCACATGCGGTTAGTGTGTGTGTGCACTGGTGCCGGGCGGGTGGGTGTGTGCATGCGTGCACGGGTGCACATGTGCTTGATCTGCCCCCGACCCCCACCCCCGTTAACACTCGGCGTCTGTTCACTCCACTCCTGCTCTCCCGGCCCCGGTTTGCCGGTCCGCTCCCTCTCCCTCTGCTGGGGGCTCCATGGGTCATGAAAACCAAAACAAGCCTCCGTGCTGATGGCTAAACCAGATGCCCAGGCCCCCTCCAGCCTGAGGCCCCCTCTCTGGGTCAGCAGGAGCCAGACCGAGCTGCCGGGAGGCCCCGCCCACACCGCGGCCGCCCGTGGGGGGCCTGGGATCCCGATGGGGACCGGGCCAGACGCGGGGAAACCCAATCTCTGACACATGGAGGTCATTTGCAGAGGAGCAAAAATCCGTGACCAACTCCAAATGGAGGGGGAGGGGCCCACGGGGCCAGCGGGAGACGGGGCCGAGGCCAGCCCCAGGCCAGCCACGGCCCACACCGTCCAAGGCTGTCTCAGCCTAGCTCTCTCTGGGGCCTCCCTGGGCGTCTGTGTCCTCTGCTTTGAGTCGGTGCACCTGGCCCTGCACCCAGCACACGGAGTTCACACAGCGATGTAGACAGAGGCTCCGAGACTTGTGTGACCTGCCCAAGGGCTCACAAACCAGCGAGCTCCCCAGGAGGCTCTGAGGAAAGCCACATGCCCACGGAGAAGGGACGGAGTGGCTGCTGTCCAGCTCCCAGCCTTCATCTCCCCCAAGGCAGCTTCCTTTGCTTCTCATTATACTGAAGGCCTCAGGACCCCCACCACCAGCCTCCACCATTATACTGAGGACCTCACGACCCCCTCCCACCATCCACCATTATACTGAGGGCCTCAGGACCCCCTCCCACCATCCACCATTATACTGAGGGCCTCACGATGCCCACCCCGGCCTCTACCATTATACAGAGGGCTTCAGGGCTACCTTTCAGCCCCCACCATTATACTAAGGGCCTCAGGACCACCACCCACCATCCACCATTATACTGAGAGCCTCAGAACCCACACCACCAGCCTCCACCATTATACTGAGGGTCTCAGGACTCCCACCCCTGGCCTCCCCCGAGTTGTTCTCGTGGTTTATGGAGCAGACTCACGTGCCACAGAGGCTACCAATTTAAAGTGACAGTCCCATGGGGTTTTGTGCTTTCTGGCATATTGCATAATTGATGTTTGTGACCATAGGAGAGAATATTGACAGGAGAGCTATCATTGGAAACATTTTTAAGTGGCCGATTGATGATGTTACACAACCCCCTGTGCTACCTATTTCCAAAACGTTTCAGGCCCCTAAGGAACCCTGCCCACATTGAACAGTAGCAGGATGTGGGTTGGGGACAGCTCCCTAGTTCCCACCCCCACCCCTGGCCACGGCCACTCTGCTCCCCATCTCAGTAAACATGCACGTGTGTCACATACATGCAATCACGCAACACTCGTCTTCCCCGGTCTGGCTGACGTCACACGCCGTAGCCTTCCCAAGGTGCGTCCCCGTTGGAGCACGCGTGGAAACCTCGCTCCTTTTCACGGACCAGCCACACAGTGTGCAAGAAGGCGCGTTTGATCATCCGTCCATTCACACACTCACAGATGCGCGGGCAGCTTCCCGCTCTGAGCTGCTGTGGACTCTGCTCTGGCGCAGCGGGCAAAGCTGCTGCCTGCAGTGCCGGCATCCCATATGGGCGCCGGTTTGAGTCCCGGCTGCTCCACTTCCAATCCAGCTCCCTGCTGTGGCCTGGGAAAGCAGTAGAAGATGGCCCAAGTCCTTGGGCCCCAGCACCTGCATGGGAGACCTGGAAGAAGCTCCTGGCTCCTGGCTTCAGATCGGCACAACTCTGTTGCGGCCAATTGGGGAGTGAACCAGCAGATGGAAGACCTCTCTCTTGCTCTGTCTCTCCCTCTCTAACGCTGCTTTTCAAATAAATCAATATTTTTAAAGGTATTCTTTATAGATGAAGAAACTGGGGACAGAGAGGGGCTCACCGTGGCTGAAAACTCGAAGCTGGAAGGTGAGAGGAGCCCGATGCAAGTCGCTGGATGCAAGGAGACCACAGGCAGCAAAGCAGTACCCCACCCCCTCCCACCCCTGCCCGCCCCTCACCATGGGGGGTCCACGTGCCCTGGGCCAGCTGAGCCCCATCTCCAACTTGCTGTGTGACCACAGGCGAGGTTAGCATCCTCTCTGGGCCTGGGTCTCTGATCTGCGACCCAGAGGAGACGCCCATCTGGGGGCTGGAATTTGAGGCTTCTGGGCCTACCCACCCCCCAACCGCCCCCTCCCCCAGCAGATTCTTCCTCTGAGCCCAGCTGGACCCCACAGCCAGCCCCTCCTGCCCACAGGTAATTAGAGGAAGGCGGTGGGGGGCCCGGACAGGGGAAGCCTCAGCAGGCAGCCCCTCCTCTGAAAGGGGCCCCTCAATGCTGCCCGCCCAGCTCCCCCGCTGTGGGAACAAAAGGCCTCGTGGAGGTTCAAAGCAAGGCGCCGGGCGGGAGGCCAGCGTGGGCGGCCGCAGAGATGGCCACGGGGCTCGTGGCGGGGATGGCCGGTGACTGGGAGCTGTCCACATCCATCAGTCAGCGGTGACAGCTCCTGGGGCCCTGCAGCCCCCCGCGGCCTGGCCAGCTGACCATCCCGGCTGCAGCCGGCACTCCCTGTCCTGCCTGGTGGCCGCAGCCTGGTGACCTGAAAAATGGCTGTGGCTTGAGCGTCCGGCCACGGTGACAGCCCTGTGCCCAGCTCCCCGTTTCTAACACTCCTCTGTGACACTTTGCCTTCTCGGTCACATCAGCGGACAGAGAGCCGTGACAGTTGTCACCCCCATCCTCGTGGAGCGATGGGCTCTGGAGCAGGGTGGCCCAGGGTGTCCTGGCCTGGGCGTCCAGGACACGAGCAGAGCTCGGTTGCTGCTGGGTGACTGTGGTCAAGTCTTGATCCCTCTCTGGCCTGGCTGTGAGAGCAAGGCGTCTTCGCCAAGCTCTGATGTGTGACTCTGTCCCAGGAGACACGGAAAGGAGGGGGCGGGGCATGGGGCAGCTGCAGTGGGACACTGGGCCCCCGCCTCCTCACCTGCCAAAGACCCCCCCCATGCACACACACACAAGACATAGAGAGATGAGCTCACACCTGCAGAGCGCTCAGCCAGGACCTGGCACAGTGCAGGTGCACAGTGAGAACATTCTATATTCAGCGCCTACTGCATGCCATGCGGTTGTAGGCACTAAGGACACAGAGCTGGACGCCGTCGGGGGTGGAGCACACAGACACTAAACGATCACCCAGATGACATCATCAGTAGGGAAGGAAACAAGAATCCGGGAAGAGTCCTGAGAGGTAATATCGGAGATGAGCCTGGAACAGCATTGTAGGCACAGGGAACGGCCAGTGTGAGTGCTCAGATGCAGGGCGTGAGGGTGTCTGAGGGATACGACGGCGTCTTCTCTGGATGGAGCAGAGCAAGGCGGACAGGGAGCCCAGGCAGTGCAGTGGTTAAGCTCAGCGGGTCTGCATTTCCCTTCCAGTGTTTCCTTATTAGCTGTGTGTCCTTGGGGAAACGGCTTAGCCTCTCTGTGCTCCAGGCCTGTGTCGGCCATGATCCTGCGGGGAGGAGCTGCCTGGGAGCTCTTGGTTCTGTATCAGCGCCGTCATCGGCATTGTGAAGCCATTTGACGGCCCCCCGAACGTCCATAGCGGGAAGATGACTCAGTGAGCAGTGACAGGTGCACAGGCGGAATCGCGTGTCCCAGCGACACCGAGTCAGCTGCAGCGTCACGAACCAGCGCACTCAGTCTCGCCAGAGGACGTCCAGCCAAGGCAGCAGCCTCAGAGTAGACACACAGGACGCTGGCGTCGAGGGCAAGTTGTCAAACCAGCCAAGGCAGACGCCGCCGGAGCTAGGAAAAGCAGTGCCAGGGACGGAGACGGTACCCACCAGGGCGCCCCTCTGCCTTCTTCCCCTGGTTGCTCTGATGCAGTGTTTGCCTCTGCTTTGTCCACTGTTGGTCTTCTTTCCACTTGATCGTGAGTTCCCTGAGGTCCGGAATCAGCTTCCTGCCCTATTCCTTCAGGGCTGTGTCCCCAGGGCCGGAAACAGCACCTGGAACACAGTTGGTGCTCAATACATTCAGGGTACGGGGCCAGTGCCATGGCACAGCAGGTTAATTCTCCACCTGTGGCACTGGCATCCCATGTGAGTGCAGGTTCTAGTCCTGGCTGCTCCTCTTCCAATCCAGCTCTCTGCTATGGCCTGGGAAAGCAGTAGAAGATGGTCCAAGTCCTTGGGCCCCTGCACCCACCTGGGAGACCAGGAAGAAGCACCTGGCTCTCTGTCTGTCTCTCTCAAATAAATCAATAAAATCTTTAAAAAAAAAAAAAAATAAGTGCAGGGTTCCTGGAATACAGTTGGTGCTCAATACGTGCAGAATGAATGGAGGGCAGAGGGCAGAGAGGGCAGAGAGGGCAGGAGGAAAGGAGAAAGGGAAGAGGATGGAGAGAGGGCAATGGGCAGGAGAGGGAGGGAATTTGCACAGGGCCTTCCCGGCACAGAAGAAAACCCTGTGGATGCTCCCAGATGGGCCCACACGTTGGACAGAGAGATGGCGGAGGGCGCCCCTCCTGGGCTCTGCTTCCCCCCTACAGGGCCCTGCTGCTGCAGCCCAAGGTCCCTGACCCCTGACTCCTGCATGGAGGGGGAGGGGAATGTGAGCCTTGGCCACGCCTCTGGGAAAGAGGACAGGAGGTGGGGTCCCCACGCCTGGCACAGGGATGCCCAGTCTGGTACAACAGAGACATCTCCCCTCTGAATCCGGGCAGCCTGAGGAACACGATGCGGTGGGGCTAGGCCCAGCGCTACCAGGTCTCCCTCATGGTCTGCGGTCAAGGTCCCCCACTCTACCCTCACCTGCCAAGCCAGAAGCCCAGTGCACCTGTGCCCAGGTCCCATGGACTCTTGCCGGCATCGCCCACTGCAGCGGGGTCCACATGGCCCCAAACCCCTCCTGTCTCCTGGACATGCAGCCACCTCCTGCTCCCCACCCATGCCCTGTCCACTCAGACCCATCCCCCTAGCTGGCCCCAGGTCCAGCAACTCTCCCCACCCCCACTGTGCCCCAGCCACTTCTTCTGGTCCTCCCTGCCACAAACTTATGCACACATTGTTCCCACCCCTCCTCAACTCCCAGAGTCCACCCCCCTCTTATTTCTATGCCCCACTTCCACCAGGAAGCCTTCCTGCATTTCCCAGGCAGGGTCTGGTGCCTCCTCGGCTCACTCGCAGCCCCCTGGGCTTCCTGAGACAAAGCCTGCTGCCCGGGGAAGTATGAGTCCAGGAGGTAGGAGCCCTGTTCTGTACATAACTGGATCCCCAGGGCTTGGCCAAGGTCAGGCTCAGGTTGAATACCTATTGAATGGATGGGTGGATGGATGGATGGATGGGTGGATCTGGGTGGGTACGGAGGAGAAGGCATGAGGCAGGGGCAGGGCCAGTGAGGGGCTGGGGCTGGGAAACCTCTCTGGGAAGCCAGGAACCACTGGCCATGTGGCCTGGATGGAGGACCACTCCCCCTTGGAGCCCTGCAGGCCACCTTGCTGTCAGCCATCCCTACGACAGCAGGAAGGGGCCTTGTGCCTGTAGGTGGGAAACTGAGGCTGGGGGAGGGGACACCACACAGCTACTTAGGGGCCCCCGAGAGGCAGGTGGAAGCCAGGTCCAAGGGTTTCAGTGGTCCCCAGAGTGACATCTAAATAACACCTTTTGCTTGTTCATCTTGGCAGCTTCCCTGCGTGCCAGTTTCCCTTCCCTGCGGAGGACACGGGGCGCGGGTCCCAGGCTGCCCAAGAAGGGGTGAAGGCAGCACGGGCTGGGTTTCTCATCACTGCATTTCACTTCCACTCTGCTTATTTTTGTTGTTTATCAAAGTTGTCTTGTTTGAAAGGCACAGTGATCTCCCATCCACCAGCTCATGCCCCAAATGCCCACGATGGCCAGGGTTTAGCTTAGGCCAAAGCTAGGAGTCATGAGCCCAGCCTCAGAGACCCCATCACCCACTGCCCCCCAGGGTGCGCATCAGCAGGAAGCAGAGCCCGGACTAAAATCTGACCTCTCACATACGGGCTGCGGGCGTCCTGGGCAGCACCGTGACCACTGAACCAAAGCCCTGCCCCATCCATGCTGAGTTTTAGCTGCCTTCTCTGGGTGGCTGCTGATACTGGTCTCCCATTATTTTCAGCGATAGAAAGTTCCCTTTTAAAAGTATGATTGTGCATTTAAAGTGAGTCAACTTGGCCGGCGCCGTGGCTCACTAGGCTAATCCTCCGCCTGCAGCGCCGGCACACTGGGTTCTAGTCCCAGTTGGGGTGCCGGATTCTGTCCTGGTTGCTCCTCTTCCAGGCCAGCTCTCTGCTGTGGCCCGGGAGTGCAGTGGAGGATGGCCCAAGTGCTTGGGCCCCGCACCCCATGGGAGACCAGGAGAAGCACCTGGCTCCTGCCTTCGGATCAGCGTGGTGCGCCGGCCACAGCACGCTGCTGGAGCGGCCATTGTGGGGTGAACCAATGGCAAAGGAAGACCTTTCTCTCTGTCTCTCTCTCTCACTGTCCCCTCTGCCTGTCAAAAAAAAAATGTAAAAAAAAAAAATTAAAGTGAGTCAACTTATAAAGAAAAGCAGTAAGTAAATAGTGTAGGCATTGCTCAGTGAAACTAAAAATCCACAGAACGTGCTTCCTGCCAGAGCTGATCATGTGGCCAACTCCACGGGGCAGGATTTGTCCTAGGTGGCCGAGGACAGAGCCTGGCCATAGCAGGTGCTCCATAAAGACTGGTTCAACAGAGACAGAATGGAAAACAAAGCCTCGTGGAGATGGTCCTTGCCCCGGGACTGTGAGCTCCTGCTTGTTCCAAGATTCAGCCAACGTGGACACCAGAGCTCTGAGGTCCCTGGGTCTGAGGACTCCACACTCTGTGCTGCTTTGATGCCACCACTCTCGGTCCTAAGGCCCTCTGGGAGCTCAGGTGCCCTGTGGGGGGGTCTGGCCAAGATGCTGAGAACGTGGGTGTATTGTGTGGTGGTGGGGTGGCCAGAAGAAGGTCCTGCAGCCAACGCTTAGAGGACGAGATGAGGAGACAAGGGGTGGGGGAGGAAGGGAGGGAGGAGGAAGGAAGGAGGGAGGGAGGAGGGAGGGAGGAGGGAGGGAGAGAGGGAGGGGAGGAGAGAAAGAAGGAAGAGAAGGAAGGGGAGGCAGAGATGAGGAGGAGAAAGGGGGGAGAGAGAGAGAGAGAGAGAGAGAGAGAGAGAGAACCCTTAAACACACAGCCTGGCCCTCATGAGCACTTCCCCCCAAGTCTCCCCTCAGAGAAAAGGGACAGGGGTGCCTGCCAGCCTCCTCCTGCCTCCCACAGGCTGCAGGTCCCCTGGGCAGTGCCCCTCCCCCTCCTCACACAGGAGCACCGTGGGGACATGGAATCCCCTAGGTAGGCGTTCGGAGGGAAGAGGATGTAGGAGCTGTAAAATCAACCTGGTGGAAAAGCCAATGTGTGCTGGATCTCAGACCCAAGGGCAGATGCCAGGACTGCAGAGCCCCTCCGCCTTCAGCACCCTACACACCTCACCTCCCACGGCCTCGCAGAAGCCCCATAAAACACGCAAGGTTGCCCCACTCTACAGAAGAGGGAACTGAGGCCCAATGAGATTCTATACCTCAGCCAGGTTGAGTGAAAAGAGCTTAATAAAAACTGGATGAGAGAATTGGTAGATGGGGATGGGTGGATAGAGAGGTGGATGGATGGATGGATGGGTGGGTGGGTGGATGGATGGATGATGGGTGGATGGGTGGATGAGTGCATGGATGTGTAGGTAAGTGGGTGGGAGACCAGGTAGGTGGTGAGTGGCTGGCTGGGTGGGTGTGGTGAGTGGCTGAATTCAGGAAGGAAAGGAAGGGATGAGTTGATGTGATGACTGGGCAGGTGGCTTATCCTGGTACAGGGTCTCTCCCTTCCCCCAACATCATTCCAAACAGCCTCCACCTCTCACCTGTCCCTGTCCCAGACAAGCCCCTGTAAGCTACTATCAGGATAGTGATGACAAGAAAGATGTAAAGAGATCAGAACCCAGCTTAGGGTATGGGGCATCCACCAGAGAGGCCAGAGCCAGCCCTGAGAACAAGAAGCCTGGTGGATTTGAGGGGCGGGACTGAGAGCCACAGAATGAGGCCTTGCTAGCCAGAAGGGGAGGAGGGTGTCGGGGTGGCACCGGCCTGCCTGTCTACAGTCCAGACTTGGGGTAGGGCTGTGCTGCAGTGGGTTAAGCCCCTGACTGGGATGCCCTCGTCAGAGAGCATGGTTTGAGCCCCAGGTCCTCTGCTTCCAACCCAGCCGCCTGCTACTGCACTCCTCAGCCGGGTGATGGTTCCAATAGCTGAGTCCCTGCCAGCCATGTGGGAGAGCCCCACGGAGCTCCAGGCTCCTGGCCTCCGCCTGGCCCTGCCTCGCCATCACAGGCATTTGGGAAGTGAATCAGAGAAGGAAAGATCTCCTCTCTCTCTCTCCCCCTTCAGATAAATAAACATTTTTTAAAAGATTTTCTTTATTTTATTTGAGAGGTAGGGTTACAGGCAGTGAGAGGGAGAGAGAGAGAGAGAGAGAGAGAGAGAGAGAGAGAGAAAGGTCTTCCATCTGCTGGTTCACTCCAAATGGCCACAACAGCCAGAGCTGTGCCGATCCACAGCCTGAAGCCAGGAGCTTCCTCAAGGTCTCCCATGCGGGTAGAGGGGCCCAAAGACTTGGGCCATCTTCTACTGCTTTCCCAGGCCATAGCAGAGAGCTGGATCGGAAGTGGAGCAGCCAATACTCGAACCATCCATATGGGATGTCGGCACTACAGGCGGAGGATTAACCTACTTCACCATGGCACCAGCCCCCAAATAAATATTTTTAAAAAAATTAAAAGCCACAAGTTTTGAAGAGAGGACTGGCATAGGTACTGATGTTTTGCCAAGGACGCCACGTGGTGGGAACGAGCAAGGAGCAGGGGGTTGTGTGCAGCCCCCCCCGGGGGAGGGGGGAGGGGCAAGGGTCACGTGCAGAGGCTGTGCAGCCCCCAGGGGGTGAGGGACAATGGGTGGGGGAGAGGCAACTGAGGGTCCATTTTCAAGGGGGACTGACCCGGTGTTGGGAGCCGGTTGTGGGGAGCAAGCGCAGGGTGAGAGGCTGGTGGGACTCCCTGTTTCCGGGCTTGGGTTTGGCCAGGTACCAAACTTCAGGGGACTGAGGTTGTAGATGGGAAGACCAAGTCCCTCTGTTTATTCCAGGACTCTGTCTGCAGCACCTACCGTGTGCCCCTGCTGCTGTCCTGCAGGACTGGCCTCACAAGGGAAACTCCACCTCCCCCACCCAGGCCACCCAGCACAGCATGTACCCAGCCACGTCACCCACCGGCTCACCAAATCCCCCAGGAGTGACAGCAGCAGGTGTCTGGGGTGTCAGGTTCTCCTGCTCCAGCCCCCTCCCTGCCCCGGCCCCCAAGACCAGCTGGCCCGGTGGCTGCCATGTCCAGCCTCCTCCAGCAACCCTGTGCCCCCCCAGGGTGCTAATTCCGCACCCCCCGTCTCCTGGACACACACACATGCACACACGCACGCATGACTTGCACAATGGCAGCCTAGGGCACCCCCCAGGGTCCATGCCCTCCCCGCAGACAGAATAGCTACCAGCTGGCCCACAGCAGCCAAGTGACCTTAGCTGGACCTCATTCCAAAAGCCATCACCCTGGGAAGATGTCACCTGTTTAGCCGCCAACTGCTTGGGCACCTCCTCCGTGCCTGCCAGGACCGGGGCAGACGAACACTGTGACCCCACCCTCCCCTCTCCACATCCCGTACCCGCTCCTGCCCGGATTAATCCACAGGGATTTCTGGAGACAGGGCTGCTGGGGAGGCTCAGGGAAGACAGGGGCTGACCACAGACCACAGTGTCCCATCCACCGCGCCTCCATCCTCACCGCGCCCTTGGAGCCGACAAGGGTTAGCTGGGGAAACTGAGGCTGCCGGAGCCTGCCCAGAACACAAGCATCTTCTTCCAGTCACGCCTCGGCGGACGGAGAGTGGCACACGGCCAGGCGGCCCCCAGGCTCTCAGAAGGGGAGGAAATACCCAGACCTGGGCGGTGTCTCAGGGGTCCGGGGGTCTGTGGAGGGCTGGAGGGCTCCCGTGCCCCTCCGCCCCCCTCCCGGTGCTTCTGATTCTCTCCCTCGCACAGAGACTCTGCGAGGCTCCCAGATCCCCCCTCCCGGCGGCCAGGGTTACACAAGGCTTTGCACGCTGCTAAATTTAGAACGGCAATGTGACCCTCAGGACAGAGTGAAAACAGGCCGGAGAGGGGAGAAGGAGGAGGGCGGGGACCTACCGGCCAGGCCCTCAGCACAGTGGACAGGGGTGGGGGGTGATTCCCGCTGACCCCAGGGACGGCTCCCGAGGCGCGGGACTGGCCCAGCCCTGGCAGCGCTGGGCGCCTGGTGCTCTCTAGATTCCGCCCCAGGAGGAGAAGGTGAGGGCAGGGCCTCAGAAGGGGACCTGGGGACACGCAGTGGTGCTCGCTGCAGGAGGAGCAGGTCTACTTCCCCGACAGTTTTTTTTCCACACGAATGACGGGATGCGTCGAGTTAATGAGCACTGGCAGGAAACGGCTCAGAGACACACAAACTTGTACCTTACAAGAGTCTCACCTCGTAGCACACGCACATACGTGCACTGAAGCCTTGTGTGGATGCCCACACACAGGCACGCACAGGCACACACAGGCATGCACACACAGACACACACATGCACACGCACATACGTGCACTGAAGCCTTGTGTGGACGCCCACAGACAGGCACGCACAGGCATGCACACATGCGCACACACAGGCATACACATACGCGTGCACACAAGCATGTGAGCCCGGGAGGGAAAAGACGCCAGGAAGGCAGAGCACAGGGCCCCTGGAGCACATTCAGTCCCCCAGGAAGCTGGCAGAGGAAGGAGTTTTAGGGGTGCAATGAGAGGTAAGGGATGGGCAGTGTCAGAGAGGGGGCTCAGGAGCAGGGATTGAGGGGTCCCAAGGCCCAGACCACTCATTTACATCCTTCTCCTGGGGTTACCCCCAAGGCCCCCAGCAGCTTGCCCACCAAGACCTTCCTAAACCAGGACCCTTGCTGGGCAAGGCACAAGCTGACAAGGCAGGATGGGGCCCAGCCCCACCGCCCTTGGCACCGCCTGCGTGCAGCCCCTCCCACTAGCACACTGCAGGGGCGGGTGTCTCAGTCCTCTGTGGTGAGGGGGGGTAGGTGAGGGTCATGGGCCAAGTGTACTCGAGGGTGAAGGCCTTTTCCTCCTTCACAGCACAGGCGGAGGCCAGGGTCTGGGCCTCCTTTGTTCCCATCTCTAGAATGGGCGTCATAGCACAGTGTGACAGAAAGGTCATAGAAGCAAGAGAGCCCACAGAGGGGCAGCGCTGAGCGTGGTGCTGGCTTCTTGCTTGTGTGCCTATTAAGGTGCACACCACCTCCTCCTCCTCCTCCTCCCCTACCCCCACCCCCTTCTCCTCCTCTTCCTCCTCCTCCTCATCACTGTCATGTGCTTGCCTTGCTGTTTGCTATACACAGCAGAAGGCAAGAACTGAAAGGAACCAGCCCTTGGAGCCCCAGTCCCAGCACCTTGGAGTGGGGGGTGGTGGGGAATGGAGGCTCCCCAGAGGGGGCAGACAGCGCAGGGCAGCCAAGAGGCTGCTCCAGGCAGCACCAGCCCCCCACACCTGCAGCAAGAGCAAACAAGAACAGGCAGCCAGGGCTCCTGGGAGCCAGGTAGCAGGCCTAGGACACCGTTGCAAGCCGAGGCACCAGCCTCCCTGGACCCCAGCAGCCTGGCGATGGCGGGGCGGGGACGGGCGCCAGCTCCGACACTCCCGAGTCCTCCACCGCAGCGGCCCGAGGCCCCGGCCCTCTGTCGCCGGCTTCCCCCGGGCTCCAGCTCCACGGTGGCATTCTCTTCCCTGCCTGTTACCCAGATGGTGCCTGTCTCTTTGTCCTGAGGGGTTTTCTCCCCTTCCCTTGTCTTTCTTCTTGCTTTCATTTTTTTCTCTCTCTCCCAATTCCAAGGATGAAGGAACAACTCCCTGGACGGCTTTGAGAAGACAAAAGGGGCTTCTGTCAGCCAGCCCTGTGGCAGCCCAGCCACCCAGAGCCGGGGGATATGGAAATGAGCTGGGGCGTATGCAAATGAGGCTCCTGGGTGATTTGCATGGAGGCAGCCCAGGCAGGTGGGGAGGGTTGTGGGGAATTCGCGAGCCTCCCTGCGGGGGCTCCTGCCCCAGGTACCTGTCTTTCCCAGGCAGCCTCCTCTCTGGACGCGCCAGCCTCCGCAGCATGGCCGTCTGGACAGCTGCTGGGGTTTAATCGCAGCTCTCTGGGTAAATAAAGTTGATTTTCTCATTGTTACCTGTGTAAGCACGTAGCTGGTTGGATCGGTCTTCGGATCAAGTTTGGAGGGTGAATTTGGGACAGGGGTGAGGGGGAACTTAAGGTTTTCCTGTGCGACAGGGAAGACGACCACAGAGAGGGACCACGGATGGGGAACACACAGAGGGGTCCCAGCGAGTCCCAAACTCAGGCTTTTCCAGGCTTCCGATAACACGGTGGGGAAGTGCACAGTGTGACAGTGCTGGGAGCAGTGATTTCGCCCAGCAGTGCCTAGGATGACAGATGACAGGTGGGCAGGAGGGAGGAAGTAGCAGAGGGACAGGGGACCTGGGGGAGAGACAGGGGAAGGGAGAGGTGATTGAGGGAGGGAGGGATGGATGGATGGATGGATGGATATATGGGTGATAGGTGGATGGGTAGGAGGGAGAGAGGGAGGGAGGGTTGGCTAGTTTGCTCCAGTTGCACATTTGCGTCTCCAAAATTCCTATGCCCAAGCCACACCCCCTGCCATGGAGGTATTACATGGTGCTTAGCCCTCATGATGGGATTAATGAAAGACAGGAGAGTTCCCCCTCCCCTCCCCTCCCCACCAAAAAGAGATTGGCCACATACGCGCCACCTGAGTCCAACCTTGCTGCCACCCAGCCTCCAGGACTGCGGGGACCAAGTGTCTGTGCCAGAAGTCACCCAGCCGATGGACATGGCCGCAGCAGGACACCAAGGGCTGGGTGGCTCGGGCAGCAGAGCGCATTTGCTCTCCTCCGCTCTCAGTTCTGCGGGCTCAGCTCCCAGGTGGAGACCCCGGCTGATTCTGCGTCTGCCGAGGGCTCCCTCGCTGGCCTGCACACGGCAGCCCGCGCACCGTTCCCCTACGTGGCTTCTGCTCCCTGCATGCCCTGGGCTCTCTTCTCGTGAGGACACGAAGTCTCACTGCTCAAGACCCTATCCTTCGGGCTTCACTGAGCCCCCGATTCCTTCCTTAGAGTCCCCTTCTTCCAATACAGCCACACTGGGGAGTTGGGGCTCCAGTACACCTGAGTTTGGGGGGCACATCATGCCGTGGGCAGATGGGTGAGTCAGCAGGTGGGTGGGTGTGATAGGGACGCCTAACGTCTCCTCTCGTTCTTCCATCTGTGCCACCAACCTCTCGGAAGCCAGGCCACCTCCTGAGCACAGAGGCAGACACTGTCCCACCTTCAGCAAGCCCACGCAAGGCCGTGGCTCCTGCAGGAAAAGATCTAGCCGAGAAGGCCCTGGCTTCAGGCTCAGGCCGTCCGGGACCGCGAGCCACGACACGCGTTTTCCTCATCTGCCATTTCCTCCTCTGTGAGGATGGCGACAGCCCCTGCCCTGTGAGCACTCGGGGAGTGAACACGCAGCACACACACCCGCTCAGGAATACACGTGCTGCCCCCGTGTCCTGCGTGATCCGGGGCAAGGCTGGGCTGTCGGAGTCCACCTCAGCCTCCCCACCTGCAAAGTGGGCAGCCTAATGCCCGCTCCCAGGGGTGTGTGATCCGACGTTGAAATGCAACACAGAGCAGGTGCAGCGCAGGGGAGCTGCAGCAGGTGGAGGGGGCGGGGGTTGGCTTTGGCCCAAGCAGCGCCTTTGCGTGCAACTCTGTGCGTCTCCCTAGCAGCCCGCGAAACGCACCCCGGCCCCTTCCGCAGCCAACACAGAGAACACGAGCAGGTGCCCATGCATTTCTGTGGAAGGAGTGGGCATGGCCGCGCCTGCAGCCCCTGGCGGACGTGGGGGCATTGCCTGGGAAGGTCTCGCATCCTCACCACCCCCCGGCTGCCCTCGCAGAACAAGGTGGGACTCGGCCCTTAGCGATGCTCTCTCCAGCGAGAGCCTTCCGCGTGGCGCCAAGGCGCTCAGAGCCGCTTTATGTCCGTGTTTACGCAGCTCAGAGAGGCTCACCCAAGGGAGGGTCCTTATTTTCTGGGAGCCCCAGAGGAGGGGACTGGGGCATGCGCACTTCGTTGGCTCCCAGTCCTTAGGACCTGAGTTTGGGGTTGAGAGGAGGCGTGGTCCGGCAGCTCCACACCCCAGCCCAGGTGCTTCCACACTCCAGCCTTTGTCTCTGCCTCGGCTGGCCCTGGTCCTCCGAGCCCCGCCAGCCGGGGGACCGCCCCTGGCCCCGGACATGCGCTGTCAGGTCCACTTCTGGCCTCGGCCGTGGGGCCCCTCGGATAACACCGCCGGTGCTGGAAAGCCTCACCCGCCTCCTCTCAAGAACCGGTGGTCCCAGGCCCTCGTCCACAATCCTGCATGTGTAGAAGGTGGAAGAAAACGATGTCATCAGAAACCGCAGTGCCTTGTCGCGTAGGGTTCTGTGACTTACAGTTCTCTCCCCTTGGCTGCACTTGAATATTAAATGTTGTATTAATAGCTCACTCTTAATTATCCATGAGTAATGTACTATGGCTCAGAAATTAATGAAGGCAAGGACCCAATCGAGAATAGTTCCCACTCCTCCGGGTGCCGCGGGGCTGACGGGAGCGGGGCGATTTGCATATGATTTGCATGAGAGGCTGCGGGCCTGGTGGCCGTGGTTGCGGAGGGAAGAGGTGCGGGCTGAAGCCCGCCACGTTCCCACTTCTCCCTCCTGCCTCCAGCTCCTGCCCACGCCGACGTCCCTGGCGGTGTGACTACCGCTCCCGAAATGTCATCGCCATAACAACGATAGGAAGCGGGGGCGGGGTGGTTACGTCATAGGGGCCCCTGGGAGTGGGTCGCCTGGGCTGTGTTAGGGTGGGGGTGGGGGGTCTCGCGATGATCCCTCTGTCCTGTCCCTGCCTGCTCTCTCTCCCCATGGTCTCCCGCCATGGGATGAAGTGGCAGCAGCCGCTGGACCTCCAGAGGGGCGACCCAGCTCCCAAGTAAACCAGGTGGGCCGCCAACAACATGGCTGTTCATGGAGGACTCACCACGGACACGCACACTCGGGTCCACTGCCTAATGCCCACACGCAAATACACGCATGCTTGGGTCACACGCCTAACACCACGTGCAAATACACGCAGGCACTTGCTATACTTTATGGTTATTTATTTCTAAAGATTCCTTTTATTTATTTGAAAGGCAAAGTTAGAGAGAGAGGTCTTCCATCCGTTGGTTCACTCCCCAGTTGGCCGCAATGGCCAGAGCTGCGCTGATCCGAAGCCAGGAGCTTCCTCCTGACCTCCCACTCGGGTGCTGGGGCCCAAGGACTTGGGCCATCTTCTACTGCTTTCCCAGGCCATAGCAGAGAGCTGGATCGGAAGTGGAGCAGCCGGGACTCAAACTAGCGCTCCAATGCAGGATGCTGATGTCGCGGGCGGTGGCTTCACGCCACTGTGCCACAGCACCAGCCCCTGTGTTCACTATTTTTTAAAGCACCCTCCAGAAAATGGTCTTAAGAGGTTACACACAGGATTAGCATTTAACTGGGCCACTGCACTCCCAAGGTTTATGGTTTCGAGAAATGAAAGCCGTGAGGTCCCAGGAGCACTTGCCAAGCAGCCCTATTCACGGTAACCAAACGGCAGGGGAAGTCCCGACACGCGCCAGCGACTGAATGGATAAGCAAAGTGCAGCCGAGCCACACAGCGGAATATTATTCAGCCCTGAAAAAGAATGGTGTGCAGACACATGCTACAGCGAACCCTGACAGAGATACAGAGTGAAGGGAGCCAGGCACAGGAGGCCACTTGAACTTCACAGCTCCCCAAGGAGACACATCACAGGGGCAGGAGCTGGGGAGATGGGGGAAGTGGGCAGGGGTAGGGGTGACCGCTAAGGGTGCCGATGTGCCCTGTTGAGGCACTGCAGTGACAGCTGCACACGTCTTAGATCTACTAAAAACCTTTGCACAGGATGTGACTGAGATCCCGATAAAGCAGCTACCACAGCTGCCTGCACTGTCCCGTCTAGACCGGTGGCTGTTCCCAGCCGCTGCACACCTGTGCCAGCTGCATGACGTGTGGGGGCGGACAGGAAGTGCCCGGGTCAGGCCTGGCCCTGACCTGCCGCCCTGTGGGTTTTGCTTGTAGGGTCACCTGGCAAGAGCGTGTGCCGCGACACTGAGGCCGCCGGGCGGCTGAGCCAGCCCTGACAGGTGCTCTGGAACAGGGGGTGACACCGAGGCCACGCAGGGCGGGCAGGGCCCTGGCAGGGCCCAGGAAGGGATTTGCTGTTCCCATGCGGTCCCCAAACCATCACCCTACTCCACCCCACCCCCTGCCACCCCAGGTACAAAAGGGCCTGGCCCTGCAGCTGAGCCCTGGAGGGACGCCACGGGCAGGAGGGAGGGCACAGTCCCCTGGGGGGTCATGCCCCGGGGAGGCTGCACCTGCTGAGCCACAGCAGACCTGCAGCCTGAGCGTGGTGGCCTTTTAGAACGTGGCCCTGGGCACGTCCCTCCCGCCCGCCAGCCTTCTGCTGACCACGGCTGCCCAGCCCACACTCCCATCCACCTGCTCCGGGCCTCGGCCCCGCCCGTCCCCGTCCTATCCCCTGGGCCTCAGGGCAAGGTCACCTCACAGAGAGGCCACGCGTCCCTCCCCACCTACAGGAGCCAGCTCTGCCTGCTGCCTGCCCACCTCTGCCTTTGTTTCTAACTGCGCAGCTGTAAACTGTAGCTCTGTGATCCTGGGGTGGAGCACTGTGATTTCGCTGCGGGAGAGCAGAGCCTGTGTCAGGTTCTGGGCTGGTTTCTAAGGGCTGGACATGCAGGCAGCACCTGCTCACGAGCGTCCGAGCAAAGCACCAGACGAGCGGCTGTCAGCCCGGCCCCGGGGCTGCTCCTGAGTGCTGAGAGTCGTTGAAGATCCCATCTGCTCTTTGGTCATGGCTCTGCCCCCCCCTTTTTTTTTTGAAAGGCACAGTTAGAGAGAGAGAGAGAGATCCTCCATCTGTTGGTTCACTCCCCAAATGGCCGCAACAGCCAGGGATGGGCCAGGCTGAAGCCAGGAGCTTCTTCCAGGTCTCCCACGTGGGTGCAGGGACCCAAGGACTTGGACCATCTTCCACTGCTTTCCCAGGCCATAGCAGAGAGCTGGATGGGAAGTAGAGCAGCCGGGACTCGAACCAGTGCCCATAAGGGATGCCGGTGGTGCAACCTTGGGCACCACAACACTAGTCCCTGGGTCAGACTTCTTGAAGCTCACGCATCCGGAAGTAACGCACCCAGGCACAAGGCTGTCTGGGCTCAGGCCATGCGAGCAGGCACGTTCACGGCATCGAGGAAAACCCGAGCACGAATGGAGGCCCTGGGCGGCAATCCTGGCGCAGGCAGCACCGGCCCTGCTGGTTCTGACGCCGGCAGTGTGGGCGGGGCGAGGGCGGGGTTCAGCTTCCGCTTGTCCGTTTTTCAGATTTCTCACAATGAATGCTTCTTTGCTCATCAGAGTGCAAAGGGAGGGGAGGCAATTTCTCAGGGTTCCTCCAGGTCTGGAAGATTCTAGAAGGCATCAGCCACAGAGGGCGCAAAGGCAAAGCCCAAAGATGCAGAGGCAGGCGGAGCCATCTCATTGGGCAGGGCCAGCCGCTGGGGGAGGCTCCCACGGCTGCAGCTCCGCTGGTTCTCACTGGGGGTCTCCAGACCCCTCCTCACCTTGGCCCTGGGCTGCTGGTTTCATTGGGTCCTCTCTGCTCGTCTGCTCACTTAACTCAGGTTTCTGCGCCACTGTGGGTGCAGGTGTTGCATGGAGAGGGGCTGGGATCCAGCCTAGCACACAGCAGACAGGTCCTGGCCCTCGCGGAGGTGATAGCGCATAGCTAGTGGCCCCAGTGGCTGAGGGGGACTGTGGCCTGGCTCCTTGGGGACCATGGCCATCCCGCTGTGCAATGGCTTGCGTGTGATTTGTCCCCCAACAGCTCACATGTTGGAAGTGTGGTCCCCAAGGTGGTGATGGAACCTTCAAAACATGTAATCTCATGGGAGACAGGCGGTTGGCAGCACAGCCTTGGAAGGGACTAATGTAGTTCTCACCAGACCCCAGCTGGGTCTCTCGGGAGTGGGTCGTTGTAAAAAGAATGAGTCTGGTGGGCTGTTACCGTGGCACAGTAGGTTAATTGCACAGATTTAAAGAGAGAGAAATAGACACACAGCAATAAGTTGTTGTAACAATTGGAGTCACATAGTTGTGTTTTCTGATTTCTTTCCTCTTCTAACAGCCTGGGCACTCGGCGCACAACAGGATAATGCCACCTTGCGTTCATGCAGTCTTTCCGTCTTTAGCTACCTACTTCCGTGACTGCGCCAAATTTCCACTAGCTGCCCTGTGCGTGTGTCCCCAGCCAGCGCGAAACAGTGGCTTCAACAGCAGGTGCTTACTACTGCCCTTGTGGCCCTGGACCGTTACATGGCACCTCTGGCCTCCACAAGCCTCACCTACCAGCACACCTCATGGGCTCATCTGTATGGGGTGTGGCTCGGCTCCACGTGGTCTCCCATCCACCGGCCGGCCAGCCGGGGCTGTTCCCATGGCAACAGCCCAGCTCCAAGCCAGCAGGTGGAAGCCACAAGGCCTCTTGAGTCTTAGACTCCAAACGGGTGTCAAGTTGCATAGGCGACTTTCTATTGGCTACAGCAGGCCATGTGACTGATCCCTGATTGGTGGGGTGGGACCTAGACTCTCTCCAAGGCAGGAACCAGAGAGCCACGTTGAAGAGACCAGGACGGGTGGAAAATGAAGAACCAATTTTGCCATCCATCTCTGATTTTTTTAAACTCTTTTTCATTCAATTTAAAACTTGTTTTTAAACCAACTGTACAACCTTAAATTACATTTTAATGTGCATTAAACCGAGATGATCCAATTTTCCTATCGTCGGTTGCTGGCCATCCATCAACGCACTCCTGGCCACTAGGCACCCGGGCCCACACTCCCCTCCGAAAGCCTGTCCCTGCCCGTTCTGGAAGCTTCCATCATCTTCACACATCGGCTCCCCGTCCCAGAATGAACAGCGCAGGAGCCTGCAGGAGCGAGCGCCACAGCCGCCCACCCACCCTCAATCCCCCCCAGGCCCAGCCCACGATGACGCCATCCGTCACTGCCACCCTCGGTGGCTGGGCGCCCCAGGCCCGGCTGCCCACAGCTCAGTGGAACCCTTAATGGTCACGTCCAGTGGCAAGTCATTTATTAGTCTCCTTAGCAGCCAAAGAAAATACGGCCTGAGGAGCCGGCAGGCACGCGGGAACTGTGGTTTTGGTTTTTATGACCACGTCAAGCCTCAGCCACCAGGGGGTGATCCGGGCCTGGGGGGTGGGGTGGGCACAGGCGTCCTGAGCCCCACGAACGAGCGTGGAGAATCTGCATGGCCCGAGTCCTCCTGCGTGGCTTCTCTCTCTCTCTTTCTCTATTCTGGAGTTAGAAGCTCTTCTTTGTGATGGTAAAACCGCCTCCAGAACTCCTCCAGAGACTGGCTACCAGGAGAAATCAGCCATGAGCAGACCTTGGGGAAGGGGGAATATAAGCCACTCTGCAACTGGAGTGAGAATGGCAGGACATCCCCCCCGCCACCGCCTAGCCTCAGTTGTTCCCATCTGTAAAATGGGCACACAGCCGGGGCCCACTCTCTGGGTGTGGGATGTCTGGCCCTGTGCTCCAAAGGTCTCTAGGCAGGACCGACTCCTGAAATTCAAGCTTGCTGCCATCTTGACACCCTTAAGAATTTCTTCTCTGAACCTGCGTTTTGTCAGCAAAGCCCCATGGGACACGATGCACGTGGCCGAGCACGTGGCTGAGCCAGAGAGACAAAAAGAAAGGAGGCGCCCTCGGTTCAGAAGGCTGAGCAGGGACACCTGCGTCGTGTTTCCCACTGGGCCCTGCGGGTCCCGTGGGCGGCCCTGGGTGGCCTGGTCCTTCCCGGGCCTCGCTAGGGCTCCTCCCCGCCGGCATCGGAGGGGCTGTTATCCTGAGTGACAGCCCATCCACCTGCGTCTCCTCCCTGCCTCTGCCCAGCTCCAGCCTCAGCCCCGAGCACCGCCCACCTCCTCCAGCCTGCAGTCGCCCGGGACCCCCACAAGCCTCCACTCTGGGCTCCAGACAACTCCCTGCCCACCAGCCCTGGGCCGCTGCTTCCGAAACTCCAGGGGCCTGGATGCCCCTTGTCTGCCTGACAGCTCGTGTTGACTGTGCTCCCGCCGCTCAAGGCCACACCGCCATCACACGGGCCCTACGACAGGTGCAGCAGGCATGGCTTCCGCTCACAGGGAGGCAGCAGGCACACAGAGGGGTTGATTCACTTGCCCCGGGACACACAGGCTCTGAGTCTGGCAGGTGAGCTCCAGCTCCCTCGCCCTAAGGCATCATGGGACTTCTCCACACCATTGCACAGGCCAGGCCTTCTTCCAGAACATTCTTCCCAGAGGGCTCCCGCACTCATCCGAGTGACTTGATCTGCTGCTCGCTGTGTGGCTTTGGGCAGCTCGCTTTCCCTCTCTGAGCCTTCAGTGCCTCTTGTTTCCAAAGGCCGTGCGCTCAGACCCACTCTGCCCACCAGCCTGCCTGCAGCTGCTTTAAGGGAACAAGACGGGGCCTCCCCCGGGGGGCCCAAGGCTGTGTCTGGGCCATGACTAAGCAGGCCCAGCCCTGGCCCATCTGCCTGGCCGCATCCGTCACTCCATGCCACCTCCTCCCAGAAGGGCGGGGCCCAGCCTGGACCCGGGCAGCTCACGACGACGTCTTCTCTTCCGTTCGACAGCCTCGCCCGGGCTGCAGCCCCTCCGGGACTCACGCCCTTCCTTCCTGCGCAGGCACAGCCTGGAGGAGCCCTGGGCCCGACCCAGCTCAGCCCGGGCCGGCCGTGACCTTGGGAGAAGATCTGTGCAGAACGCCCTTTGTCCCACTAATCCTGCTAAGCAGGACTGGCTTCAGCGGGCTGCGTGCACCTCAGGAGATGGGTGCTCACGAGAGACCCATTTCACAGACGGGCAAACTGAGAGGGAGAGGGCTGGAACCAGGCCAAGAGCAACAGCCCCAGCAAGAGAGGCGGCAGTGCCCAAAGGCATCCTCAGTGGGAGTGGCAGCCCTTCCTTGCCAAGGCCAAAGCCCATCCAGGGACCCTGGCCACGAGGGGATGGAGACGCTCGGGCCCCTCCCTCCCTGACAGCATCATCCCTCCATGGCCAAGCTGTGTGACCTCGGGCACGCTGCCTTCCCTCTCTGGGCTTTCCCTTTCTCATTCAGCCACACACCTTGCAGGTGCTGTGGACCACGTAGCTCAAAGGCTGACCCACGATTCCCATTACCCGGATGAGGAGACCGAGGCCAGGAGAAAGGGGAGCTGCTGGCCCCGGTCAGGAAGTGCAGGAAGGTGAGCGCAGAGGATGTGGGTGTCCACAGGGCATCGGTGCTTCCTGTGCAGAACCAGAAGTGGGGCCAGCCAGGAGGGCGGGAGTAACCCTTTCCTGGCCGGGCGCCCCTCGCCATCCTCCCCACCCCCTCCGAAGCCTGCAGACAAAGCTGCCTTTATCCAGGCTGTTGCCGCATTCTTCAGTGACACCAGAGGACAAAGGCGGGGGGCCACCGGCAGCGACAGGAAAGCCTGCCTGCCCCAAACCAGTTTGCAGCCTTCCCACGCCCCGCCCCCACCACCACCAGGCCTCCCGGGGCCTCCCGGCCCAGTCGGGGAGCCCAGGGAGGAAGTCTCCCGGGGCCCCCGCTGGAGCCGGGGCTGCTTGCCCCAGGCAGGTGGGGCTGGGGCAGCCTGGGTCCTGGCCCTGGCTCTGCCCGACTGTTGA
This sequence comes from Oryctolagus cuniculus, assembly GCF_964237555.1. Lineage (NCBI taxonomy): Eukaryota > Metazoa > Chordata > Mammalia > Lagomorpha > Leporidae > Oryctolagus > Oryctolagus cuniculus. Next base: position 21,175,312 of record NC_091452.1, read on the forward strand.
CATGCAAGGCCCGTCTCCTCCTCCTCTGGCCTTCCAGGCCTCTGTCTCCCCGTCTGTGAAATGGGCTGGGTACCTGCCGGGGCTCGGCGAGGCGGTGCGGAGAGGCTGGCCGCGCGGGGAAGGCGAGTGTGGCTGCTGTTGCTGTCACTGTGATTGGCTTCCGGCAGTGCCTGGCCCAGGCTGTTCCCTCTGCCCGGAACGCCCGTCCCCCAAGTCCTTCCTGCCCCTACTAACTCCTGTCTGTGTCTTTCCACGGCTGCTGGCTTAGGGGCCTTCTGGGGCCTCTGTGTCCTGTGCCTCAGTGTCACAGTGCCCAGGGCCTGAGTTGTCACTGCCTGGTGACCAACTGTCACCATGACAGGTGGAGGGGTGGACGGATGGGTGGAGGGGTGGACGGGTGTGTAGATGGGAGGGTGTCTGGATGGATGGGTAGGTGGGTTGCAGGTGGATGGGTGGGTGAGTGGGTGGGTGAGCGAGTGTGCCAGACTGGTTCTGGATTGGTTGGATCTAGAAAGAAAAGGAGAAAGGGAGAGAGAGAGAAGAAGAGGAGACAGGGACAGGTGACTTGGCCGCCCACAGGGCAGATGGGGGCAGGGAAGCATAAAGAGGGGTCTCTTTGGGGCCGGCGCCTTGGCGCACTAGGTTAATCCTCTGCCTGTAGCACCAGCATCTTATATGGGCACCAGTTCGGGTCCCGGCTGCTCCACTTCCAATCCAGCTTTCTGCCATGGCCTGGGAAAGCAGTAGAAGATGGCCCAAGTCCTTGGGCCCCTGCACCCGTGTGGGAGACCTGGAAGAAGCTTCTGGCTTCTGGCTCCTGGCTTCAGATTGGCCCAGCTCTGGCCACTGCAGCCATCTGGGGAGTGAACCAGTGGACGGAAGACCTCTCTCTGTGGCTGTAACTCTGCCTCTTAAATAAATAAATGTCTTTAAAAAAAAAAGAGGTCTCTTTACCCAGAACTGGCCCCTGAATTCAACCCTACAGGGACAGCATACCTGCAGGATTTCCTTAAAACTAAGAATGGCAACCACGCCTCCCCCAGACCGAGCCCCCTGGCAAGCTGAGCCCTCCCTCCAGGCCCCCACAGTCTGGTGCCAGCCACTGCCAAGGACCCGCCCACTCCTTCCCATGCGTGTCCCTGGGGCATCTACTGAGCAGGTACAAAAAAGGGGACGCTTGGTCCAGTTTTCCCAGAAGATCCCAACCTGAACACACAGCGTGAGAGAGGGCTTTTTTAAATTGATGTATCTGGGGCCGGCGCTGTGGCATGTGGGCTGGGCCTCTGCCATGGTTCTAGTCCCGGCTGCTCCTCTTCTGATCCAGCTCTCTGCTATGGCCTGGAAAGCAGTAGAAGATGGCCCAGGTGCCCAGGCCCCTGCACCTGCATGGGAGACCCAGAAGAAGCTCCTGGCTCCTGGCTTCGGATCAACATGACTCCGGCCATTTGAGGAGTGATTTTTATCTGTGTCTCCGTCTCTGTCTGTAACTCTACCTCTCAAATAAATAAATAATCCTTAAAAAAAAAAAAACTATGTAAAATTAATGTATTCAAAAGGCAGAGTGACAGAGAGGTAAAGACAGAGAGAGACACAGAGAGAAGTCTTCCACCTGCTGGCCACAACAGCCGGGGCTGGGCCAGGCTAAGCCAGTAGCCTGGTCTCCCACGTGGGTGGCAGGGGTCCAAGCACACAGGCTGTCATCTGCTGCCTCCCTGGCACATTCGCAGGGAGCTGGCTCAGAAGTGAAGCAGCTGGGACTCTAACTGCTGCTCATATGGGATGTTGGCACCACAAGAAGCCGCTTAACCTGCTGCACCATAACACCAGCCCCAAGGGAGGGGCTCCCGATTGTGGGGAGCAACCCGGACTGGACTGAGTTACTGGAATTAAGACTTATTCTATGCATCTGCTCTCCCACAATATGGCGCTGGGAGAGGAGGCAACAGCTTCTACCCAGCTGCCTCTCACCAACTTGACAAGCTGCAGGACCTGCACCTGATTGGAGGAGAGCAGCGTACTCGGCATGTGGGCAGCCGAGTTGGGATTGGCAGAGGAGGACTATAAAGGAGGAGAGAGACAACATGCACCAGGAACATCTAGGGGAACACCTGTGCAGCCCCCGAGAGAGCCGGCCGGCGGTGTGCCGCTCCCCCGTGGAAGTGGGGAATGTGGCAGGGGGAACCGCCCTTCCACGGAGGTGGAAGGGTCGGTAGCCAACCCGGGAAGAACCAGCAGCAAACCAGGGGAGGACTGAGCAGACAAAAGAACAGGGCAGGGTCCTGTGTCGTTCCTCCACGAAGACGGGGAGCGACACCGATGCTCTAACCAGACCAGAGAGGGACAGATATTTGCCTAAGCTCACACAGCAGGGTCCACCAAAGTGAGAACTGGGACATAGGGCTCTGGGCTCCTGGTCCAGCGCTCTCTCCTAGGGAGACGGTTGAGTGACAGCGACCAAGGGAGATGAAGAAGAGGGAGAGAGGAAGGAAATGCTGAGAGCGGCCTCAACATGCCCATTTCACAGATGAGGAAGCTGAGGCACAGTGGGGAGGGACAGGACTGGGATTCAATCCCGGGGGTGGGGGGTGGAATTCCAGAGCTTGGTCTTTTGACAAAGGAAGGCAGCTCCTGGATCCATTCCCATGGGCAGAGAAGGAAGGGCCGGGGTCACAGGCTCCCAGCTCCTGACAGATTCTCCATCAATGGCCAAGCAGAGGGGGGAGGGCTTGGGAGGCTCCACCCAGAGCGGTGGGTGGAAACCCGGCACCAAGTGAGCCTTACGCTGGGTCCCTGCAGGGAATGCCGGGTTCCTGGCTGGGCTCACAGGGGCGCTGGCATCCTGCTGGCCCCCTGTGCAGTCTGCAGCCTGGCTGGGCTGGGCGGCTCCAGGAGGCCGGTAGCCTTTCAGCTGGACATAAAGGCTGTGTCTAAAAACAAACAAATGACTTCCGGGGCAGAGGGCAGGGAAGTGGATCCAGCAGGGTGTTGGGAAAGCACGCCAGCCATTCAGTCGGCCCCGCTGGGCTGGGACAGGGACGGCCGGGGATCAATCATGGACCGTGTGTGTTTGCAGAAGGACGTGTGTGGCTGTGACAGCCACGGGAGTCCCCGAGGAGGCCCCCCCGGGGGACACGTGTCCGCCACCTGGACTCCCAAGCCTGCCGAGTCCTGGGAAGCAGTGGCTGCTAAAATGCAGGTTCCCAGGCCCCCAGCGGTAACCCCATGGCTTCAGTTTCTGCGAGGGTCTCCCAGTTACCCCTCTGCTAAGCAGTCAAGGCTGGGGGGATGAGAGGGGCAGGAGTCAGCGGGCAGGGGCAGGATTCTTCCATGGAAGGTGTGTGTTTCCAGAAGGTTCTCTGACCGGTAAGGCACAGCCTTACAGCATCATCTGCCAGGCTCTCAGGAGCATTGCCTGCTGCCCCCCAGGGAGCGTGTGAGCTGGGGGCTGGAATGCAGAGTGGAGCTGGGACCCGAAACCACGCATTCCAATTCCAACACGGGATGTGCTGTACCCAGCAGCCACTCCACCACTCCACCACCCAACGCCCTCCCCACTTCGCCCACGAACGTTTGGAGTCCCCTCCCACGGCAGGGAAGTTCCCGCCTGGGTCCCACGTGCATCTCTCTGGGTGTGAGCGTCTGGCTCCCCTGTCCCCCACACCCTCCCTGCTGCGTGACAGGTGCATTGACGTGACCCCTAAGCACAGCTTCCAGTCCACACGGGGCCTGACTGGAAAGCCGAGGTCTGTCCCAGGGCGGGAGGGAAAGCAGGCGGTGCTGGGTTACTGAGAGGGGCCAGCCAGCTCCAGCGACGTGGCTTCCCAGGGAGTTAACCGTCCAGGGCGCCTTGGGTCCTGCCTTCCATGTGAGACGCATTCCCACTGGCTCTCCTGCAATCAGACAAGAAGCAAGAGGGTCTGACTTCTGGGGCCGGCACCGTGGCTCACTTGGTTAATCTTCCACCTTGTGGCGCCGGGTTCTAATCCCTGTTGCTCCTTTTCCAGTCTAGCTCTCTGCTGTGGCCCGGGAAGGCAGTGGAGGATGGCCCAAGTGTTTGGGCCCCTGCACTCACATGGGGGACCAGGAGGAAGTGCCTGGATCCTGGCTTTGGGTCAGCGCAGCGCCGGCCCTAGCGGCCATTTGGGGGGTGAACCAACGGAAGGAAGACCTTTCTCTCTGTCTCTCTCTCTCACTCACTGTCTATAACTCTACCTGTCAAATAAAAAAAAAACCAATAAAAAGAGGTCTGACTTCTTTCATCCTTCACCAACATAACCTCCATGCGCAGAGATGCTCAGATCGCACAGCCCAGCAGTGAACAGCCCCATATCACCAGGTCCCAGAGGCCCCCCTTGGCGCCCCCTTCCAGTCACCACCCCCCAAAGATAACCTCGATCCTGACTTATTTCACTGCACACTTACACCCATTCTTGTACGTTCTGTATAAGTGGGATCATACAGTGCACACACCCATGCTGAGCTTTGGCCTCGCGCAGATGCATGCATGTTGGCCTGTTTTTGCAACCGTATGCTCATTTTCCTGCACGTGTGACTATTCTGAAATTCATGTATCCATTTTACTATTGATGATGTGTCAGTTCGTGGTTGCTGGGTAACAAAGCATCCCAAAGTGTCAGGGTCTAGAACTCGCCGTTTGTGTAGGAGGTGTGGATTGGGCTCAGCTGGGTGGTTCTTCTGGTCTGGGCTGAGCTGGGCTGGGCTGATCTTGGTTGGGCTCACTAAGGCTTCTGCCTTCAGCTGGGGAAGCTCATGTCAGCTCCACCCATCTCTCAGGCTCTCAGCAAACTAGCCTGGATTTTCACATGGCAACCACTGAGTCCCCAGGGAGCAAAGTCTCAGCTTGGAACTGGCATTCAGAGCTTCCATCACGGTGCTGGCCACCGTGAGTCCCGGGACCAGCACAGCTATCGTGGGGAGAGACACAGGTTCTGCCTCCCCATGGAATGAGCTGCACACAGCTGTGGCTCTTTCTTGCAATCAACCAAGATAGACCCCTGGGTAGTTTCCCGTCAAGCTGTGTAAGCCTGCTGAGAACATGCTACCGCGTATCCCGATGATCATCAAGACACATCTCCAGGGGAGACTTTTCTAGATGTGCAGTTGCTGGGTTACAAGGGACACTGTGGATCAGGTGACAGGGGCCCTGCACAGGTGAACAAAGCTGCTGCGAGATTGGCTATGGTTAGGAAGTCCCCAAAGAGCTGTGTGCATAGTCTGAAGCCCCTCCCACCTCCAGGAAGCCCCTCCTCCAAGACATGTCACCTGTGGTGCAGGGCTGAATAGTGTCCCATTAAACTTTATGCCCGCGTGGGACAGACGTTTAGTCTAGTGGTTAATATGCCACCTTACAGGGGCTGGAATTTGGCATAGCAGGGTAAGCTAGAGCACCGGCATCCCACATGGGCACAGGTTCAAGTCCTGGATGCTCCACTTCTGATCCAGCTCTCTGCTGTGGCCTGGGAAGGCGGTAGAGGATGGCCCAAGTGCTTGAGCCCCTGCACCCACATGGGAGACCCGGAAGAAGCTCCTGGCTCCTGGCTTCAGCCTGACCCAGCCCTGGCTGTTATGGCCATTTGGGGAGTGAACCAGGAAAAGGAAGATCTCTCCATCTCTCCTCCTCTCTCTGTAACTCTGCCTTTCAAATAAGTTTTTTTAAAACTTTTTTTTAAAAAAGATACCAACTTAAGACAACTGAGTCAGGGCCAGCTGCAACACCAGCATCCCTTGTGAGCCCTGGTTCCAGTCCTGGCTGCTCTGTTTCTGATCCAGGTCCCTGCTAATGCTCCTGGGAAGGCAGAGGCGGCAGCAGGCAACAGCTGAGGTGGTTGGGCCCCTGTCGCCCATGTGGGAGACGTGGGTTGAGTTCCCAGCTGCCAGGGTCAGCCTGACCCAGCCCCGGCTGTTAGGAACATTTGGGGAGTAAACCAGTGAATGGGGACTCCCATTGCTTGTCTCTCTGCCCCTCTAATAATTTTTCAATTAAAAAAAAAATCAGTGCCAGCAATGTGGTGTAGTAGGTACAGCTGCCACCCTGCAGTGCCAGCATCCCACATGGGGTCTGGTTCAAGTCCCAGCTGCTCCACTTCTGACCCAGCTCTCTGCTGTGGCCTGGGAAAGCAGTAGAAGATGGCCCAAGTCCTTGGGCCCCTGCACCTATGTGGGAGACCCGGAGGAAGTTCCTGGCTCCTGACTTCAAATCGGTGCAGCTCTGGCCATTGTAGCCATTTGGGGAGTGAACCAGCAGATCAGAGACCTCTCTCTCTCTCTCTCTGCCTCTGCCTTTCAAATGAATAAATAAATTTTTTAAAGATTTACTTTATTTATTTGAAAGACAGAGTTACAGAGAGAAGTAGAGACAGAGAGAGAGGTCTGGAGGTTTGGAGGCAGAGATGCAGGAGCAGCCCTGGAACCCTGGAGACTGGAATCATACCTCTGCAAGCCAGGGGCCACAGAGAGAGAGAGGGAGGGAGGGGGAGGGGGGGCCAGGACACAGAGTCTCCCCTGGGGCTGTCAGCGGACGCACAGGCCTGTGGACACCTTGAGGTGCCTACCACATCCAAAAGCATAGGACAGCACAGGCTTGTGGCTGTTGGTCCCCCCCACATTGGGGTAGTTTTGAGGCCATAGCCCTGGCTAGGAGACCAACCCGCGCTCCTCCACCTCCCTGCTCCGTCCTTGGGTCCAGCCCTGGAGGGAGCAAAGGTCAAGTTCCCTTTTGACCCTTGTACTTGACCTCTTCCTGCTGCCTGGCTCCCGGGGTCATTCCCCACTGCGCGCACCCAGGCCACCGGCCACACACACCCTGGCCTGCTGGTTGACGGTGATTCACGCGCTGATGACCCTGATGGAGGCGCCGGGCCAAGAGCCCCTGTCGTATATCAAGAGGAGAAGCTTGAAGACATACCCATAAACCAGCAGGGAGGAGAACCTGCCGCCGCCGCCGTAGACTCACAGCGGGGCCATCTGCTCCACTGCTGGTCCAGATGTGCATGGCCCGATGCCGCCCACGCCCACGGCGGCACCTGCACCTGCACCCGCCCCTTCTCCCACCCTGAGTGCAGCGGCGCCTCTGCCCCCAGGTCCTCCCGGCAGGAAGTGGGTCTGAGTTAGCTGGACCCTGGGCGCGTCACGGCTGTGCCCCAGGGCCGGGCCTTGCTCTCTGCCTGCTCTGAGGTGCAGCCCACGTGGCCAGAAAATGAGGGCTCGGTCTCTGGCCTCCAGCTTGCTATGGGCGCAGACCCTGGGAGGGAGCAGTCCCAACCTGAGTTCTGGGGCTTCTGCCAGCCTTGCAGAGAGATCCAGGCTGCGTTCCCGGCTTCCAGCTTCAGCTCTGGCCCAGCCCGGGCCCTCGCAGGCATGTGAAAGGGTAACCAGTGCTGCAGCTTCAGGCATGGCTGAATCCAGGATCTCAGCAGTGCACAGAAAGCCACCTGTCTCTTTCAAGGCAAACTTCCTCTCGATTGGCTTTGTTCTCAGGTGGGCTCTGCCGGGGGGATGGCAGGACACTCCCTGGGGCTCACACCCAGGGGCTCAGTACACCTTGCAGAGGGGAGAGGCTCGTTCCAGGGGGCCCTGGGGTGCCATGAGACAGCGCTGACTGATTGGTAGTAAGGAGAGCGGAAGATGGGGGGAGGGAGAGGCTGAGCTCCCTCAACAGGAGATCCTGCGATCCCAGCCCGGCCCCTCGGCACCTGGCCAGTCTTGGCAGCCTCTCAGAGGAGAAGGTCTGCTGGGAGAGGTCCCCTGCCACTTAGTCCCCTTGTGCTCTTCAGGGCCTGTCCCGTCCCCCAGACCCTCCCTCTGCCCCCAGCCCAGGAACTGCCCACCGCTGAGATGCCACGAACACACTTGACCCATCACAGCCTTCCACCCAGGCAGTAGTTCCTCAACTCTGCACCTGGGATTTTTAAGACTTACACTTTTGGGGCTCAAAACCCAGATTTTGTTTATAAAGATGTACTTATTTATTAATTTGGAAGGGAGAGAGAGAGAGAGGTCTTCCATCTGTTGGTTCACTCCCCAGATGGGTTTAATGGCTGGGGCTGAGCCAGGTCAGAGCCAGGAGCTCAGGGCTCCCTCAGCTCTCCCCCGTAGGTGCAGGGGCCCAAGCATTGGCCGTCCTCTGCCCCTTTTCCCAGGCGCATTAGCAGGGAGCTGGATCGAAGCAGAGCAGCCAGCGTTCTGATAGGGGATGCCGACGTCGCAAGCAGTGGCTTAGCCCAGTGCACCACGACAGCCCACAAAGCCAGACTCTAGCTGCACCCAAGGTTATCGCAGAATTATTCACAGTAGAGCCAAGATATGGAATCCACCCAGTGTCCATCAACTGACGAGTGGACTCTCAAAGCATTGTGTGGACACCAGGGAATACTACTCGGCCGTGAAAAAGGATGTCGTGATGGCAAGTTGGAACTGGGGGACATTATGTGAAACACGCCAGGCACAGAAAGCCAAAAATGCCACATGACCTTGCTCATCTGTGGAGTCTGCAAAGTGGGTGGTGTAGAAGCAGAGAACGGAACGGTGATGGCCAGAGGCCAGGGCGGGGGAGGGAAGGTTCGCCCGTGGGCACGGAGCTGCCGGCCTGGCCCGTCCGCAGCCTTGATGCTCCCCTGCCCGGGAGGCGGCCGCCCATCACCGTAACCCAGTGTGTGCCCACACACAAGCTGGGAGCAAGGCCTGTGAGTGCTCTCACCTCGCGCGAGTGATAAATCTCTAGGGAGACAGAGACGCGCGCCCTGGCGGGAACATCACACAGCGCACACCGTGGCGAAAGAGCACGCGGCACCCCGGAAACAGCAAACATTTTGCTGGGCCAATGAAAGCAATGTGTTCAAACCAACAGTAAAAAAATAAAATAAAATAAAATCAGATTCTCGAGACTTCAGAGGGGTCTTTGAATCCAAAATCCACTCCCCTGACTCCCTCGTTCTTTTGTCGTCACAACAAACCCAGGGAGAAATGACAGAGCACCCGGTGGTCGCCAAAACGCAGGAAGGGTGGGTGGGCGGGCGCCAGCCCTGTCTTTCACTCTGCTGCTCAAATAAAGAGGGAGGGGACAAGGCGGAGAGGAGGAGGCGGAGGCAGGAAACTAAGAGGAAGAAGAAAGAGCTGGCGCCTCTGGGGAGAGCCCCCAGGACTTGACACAACCTGCACAGGGGAAGTTGAGGCAGACCTCTGCCCACCCTCTCAGACCCCTCCCCATGCACACACACACGTGCACACACATGTGCACACATGCACATTCACACACACGCCCTCCGTCAGCCCCGGAGGCCTCTGCAGGGTGCAGAGACTGAGGGCCGGCCCCCTACCCCTTCCTGGGTCAGGATCCCAAGACCAAGTGGCACAGCCCGAGGATGGAGGTGGGGGTCCCCGTCCCAGTGTCGCCGAGACCTGAGCGACTTCTGCAGTGCTCTGTGCATGTCCCGCGTGGTGGCCTTGGCTGCAGGAGACCCTGGAGCCTTCCGACCCTAAACCCCTCCCAGCCCCCCAGCCTCCATCTGCACCGCCCGCTCCAGCAGGCTCTGTGGGGCTTCCTGGGCAAGCGCTTGGGGATTGCCTTGTCCTGTGTGGTCCAAGCATGGTCAGAATGAGCCAGGAGCGTTGATGCCAGGGGTCAGAAGGCTGAGCGCAAGAAAGAGGCCACGCAGAGTAGGGCAGAGGCGGCATCTTCTACCTCCACCAGCTGCCTGTGGGAGTCAAGCCACCCAAGTGCAGGTTCAACAGTGAAGGAAGAGAGCTGGGGCCGGTGCTGTGGTATAGCGGGTAAAGCCACCGCCTGCAGTGCCGGCATCCCATATGGGCACCGGTTTGAGTCTTGGTGGCTCCACTTCTGATTCAGCTCTCTGCTATGGCTTGGGAAAGCAGTAGAAGATGGCCCAAGTCCTTGGGCCCCTGCACCCACGTGGGAGAACCAGAAGAAGCTCCTGGCTTCAGATTCGCACAGTCCCGGCTGTTGCGGCCATCTGGGGAGTGAAGCAGTGGACGAAAGCAGGCTCTCTCTCTCTCTCTCTCTCCCCTTATCTCTAACTCTGAATTTCAAATGAATAAATCTTTTAAAAAGAAAAAAGCACTAACTAAATAGACAGATACAACATTCTAGAAAATTCTACAGAGATTACCAGCAACGTGGCCTATTCTCTGTCCCTTCAGGGATCCGGTCATCTAATGTAGAGCCCAGTGCTCAGTTTCCATACATTTCTGCTTCCTGTCAGGCACGCAATTATAATGCATGAGATTCAGGGAGGGGACAGGGCTTGGGGTCCTCAAGGTGGAGTCTCCATGCGGCCCTGAGCCAGGGATGCGGGGAGTGCGACCAGGGCCCCTGCCACCAGAACCCAGCAAAGTCTCACGGGGAGCGCACCAGCCTCCATGGGCAGGTGCAAGGCACCTGGGCACAGGGGCCTGCAGGTCTCAGGAGCAGCGGGGGCGGGGGAAGGAGGGGACGAGGTGGGGGCTACCTGCCAGGCCCGTGGGGGAGGGGCGCGGCCGGGGGAGAGCCCAGGGGGACCACATGTGTCCTCGAGAGGCCAAGGGCACCCGGACGTGGAAATTAAAAAGGAGGAAGGGGCGAGGCAGCCCATTAACCTCCTTAATCTTTCATTTCTGACACAGATCGGGGGTCCTCATTTCAAAGAATTTCAAGCTAATGTCTGGAGGGCAGAAAAATCTATTTCCCAATACGCTCTGTAGCTTTTTCACCAATCGACTGCCCTTCCTGGTACAATCAGGAGAGCATTGATTTTTTTTTCTTTCTCTCCCTCTCTCTCTCTCTCTCTCTCTCATTTTTAATGCTAAAGCATCATCCAAAAATCTATCAATACAAACAGCATCTCTGGAGAAAATACCAACAGTCCCCGGCTGCTGCTTCTTTAACCCCAAAGCTGCTGCTCTGAGAGCGGAATGGGGCCGGGGGGTGGGGGCCCTGTACTTCCGGGAGGACCCCATCTTGGGGAGCGCATCCGTGTCCCCGCCCAGGGCACCTGGCTCCCTAGTGGTGGAGCCCTGGGCACCCTTACGCTGGAGCACCTTGGCAGTGTGACTTAGTCCATACCTCGGGGAACGCTTCAGGTGCTCAGTGATGAAACTCCACAGTCAGGTGCCCCCGGGCCACACGGGGCTCACGGCCACCCCACGGCACAGCCAGTGCCTGAAACAGGGCTGGGGAAGGCCCAGCCATAACCACGCCCACAAAATCACGTGGTCTGGCCCTGCCAAGACAACCGCAGGCAGAACCCAAAATCCATCCACTGCGGGCTGATGTGTAAGCCGATCATTTTTTTATGTTAAATAATGTTAAATTTTTATGTTAATGTTAAAATCTCCAAATGGCCCTTGAAAAAAAAATAAAATAAAGGTTTCCCTGCCCCTGACTTAAAGCATCCCCATCGTGGTAGAAAGTTCTAGAAAGTTCTAGAAGACAACGCTACGTTCGAGGAGGAGTTGGCACGTTTTTTCAGTAAGGAGCCAGGTATTTTTGACTTTGGAGGCCTTCTTAACTAGGTCTCTTCCTTGACTACTCACATCCTGCCTGTGTGTGTTTCAATAAAACTTTATTTACAAACACGGGCAGTGGGCTGGCTTCGGCCCCCAGACCATTGCCAGCTGGCTTGCACTTCTTCAGAAAGCCTAAGGGTCTCAGAAGGTCAGAGATCTTTGGGACAGTAGGAAGGGGCGAGTAACAGCCGCTTTCATCCTGACACCGGGTGGCGTCGTAGGCATCACGTGGTGACATTTGCACCTGTCACTGTGTATAAATTGCCCCTCCACACAAAGGAAAAGCTTCCCAAGGTCAGGCCATCCCGGGAGACGGAGTGCCTTGGACTGCTAAGGTCCTGGAGGATTCCTGAGCATGTTCTTAGCCCCACGTGACCCTCCAGGGGTTTCCGAGGGCTCCCAGGAGAGACGCTAAGGGGACCTGTCTCTCACATCTCCCTTTCCCGAGAACTGCGTTAGTTTCCAGGGTCCTGGCGGAGCTAAGAAAAGCTAAACAACAATAGCAATGAAGGTCAAACCTGGCTGTCCCCAGCCTTTGGGAGTCTGAGAATCCATGGAAAAAATAGATAAGAGATGCGATGCAGAGGCAGGGCTCTATGTGTTTAGGGGGGGTGTAGGTAACTTGGCGGGGCGCATGGGGCTGAGCAGGAAGATCTCAGGACCCCAGTTCCCACTGGCACCAGCGCGGTTCCTGTCTTCTGATTAAGAATTCACCAGTGCAGGGACCAGTGCTGTGGCATAGCCGGTAAAGCCGCCGCCTGCAGTGCCGGCATCCCATATGGGCACCAGTTCAAGTCCCAACTGCTCCACTTCTGATCCAGCTCTCTGCCATGGCCTGCAAAAGCAGCAGAAGATGGCCCAAGTCCTTGGGCCCCTGCACCTGCATGGGAGACCCAGAAGAAGCTCCTGGCTCCTGGCTTTGATCTGGCCCAGCCCAACTGCTCCCAAGTGCTCGTGTCTGTCAACCTGGAGGTCTCTAAACCTCCCCTTCATCCCTTCCTTCCCCGAGCTGGGGACAGGGCAGCCTGGCCAAGCTGGGACAGACACCCCTGTCCACCCCCCAAGCTCTGCCTGTTTCTCCTCCCCACTTCCCTCCCTCTGGGTCCTGCCCACCCTTTGAGACCAGCCCCAGCTCTCAGCCCCCAGCCCCCAGCCCCCAGCCCCCAGAGGTGGTCACATGGTCGCAGCAGAAGCCAGCGACTCCTCTGCACACTGAGGTCACAAACCCGGAACTGGCCCTGATCCGGCAGCCACCAGCGCCCAGCATCCCCAGGGCCCAGAGAGGCCGCGCTGTCCCAGATGTGGACCCGGCTGCCTCCAGCCTACTACAGCCCTGAGCCTAGACCCCGCCCCCCGAGAGGCGGGGCCTCCTCCCTGCCCCCTGCAGCAGGCCCCGATCCCACTCTGGGACACACAGATGGCCCAAGGCTCCGTCCCCACACACTTTACCTTGCACATCTCTTCCTCTCACCTCTGGGAAGCCCTCACCCTCAGCCGGTCACTCACTTGACAACAATCAATAGCATATCTATTCTGTGCCAGGCGGTGGTCCTGAGGCTGGAGCCAGGGACCAAGGGAGACACAGGGTGACCTCGTGGTGCTCACGACCAGTTGGATAGACAAAAAAGATCCGCTCACCCAGGGGTCAGTTCACAGGAGCAAATATGGGAGTGGACTGAAGTCAGGGAAGGCTTCCTGGAGGAGGTGGCAATCACACAGACACTTGATAGATGGGAAGCAGCCAGACACGGGCAGATCCAACGGAAGGGCGTCCCAGGCAGAGGGCAAGGTGTGTGCAAAAGCCGGAAGATGGGGAAAAGCAGCCGGAAGAGACCGGGAAGGAGTGGCCAGAGGTGAGCATGGACCATGGCTCACCACCCCCTGTGCATACCCCGATCTGCTGCTCGGCTGGGGTCCAGGTTCAAATCCAGCCCCAGCGCCTCCCCGCTGGGCGACCTCAGGCCTTGCTGGGGAATGGAGGGGCAGGAGCACCTGCCAGCCGCAGATTGCTGCAGGGTGAGAGCATGTGTGGGACGGGCTCGGCCGGGCGCCAGGCATGTGGGGCGCCCCTGGCAATGGACTCGAGACAGCCAGCCAGCCCGCCCTGACGCCGGGCAGGTCTAATTATAGATGCCCAGAGGTCACTTTCCAGTGCCTTGTGACTCGGGACGAGGGCCAAGGGAGTCTCTGCCCGCAGGCCGGCCAACTCCCAGCCACTCCTGGCTCTGCAGCTCCGGCCAGCCCCAAGCAGGGCCCGGCAGACCCGACCAGCGAGGAGCCAGTGGGTGTGCCTCAGTTTCCCCGCCTCTCAAGAGGCGCTGTCAGGGGGACACGGAAGGGGCTCCCGTGTATGGCAGGGCCGCAGTTCTGCCCCCCCCCACACCACACACACACATGCACACACATGCTCACACACATGTATGTATATGCACACACACACACCCATGCATACACACGGGGAAGGAGCTACCTTGAGATGCATTTCCCAGGCTTCCTCACCTTCCTTCAACAAAACTGCTGAGCCGCTTGGCAAGAGCGGCCCTGGGCTAAACACAGGGCAGGCCAGCGCCGCGGCTCACTAGGCTAATCCTCCGCCTAGCGGCGCCGGCACACCGGGTTCTAGTCCCGGTCGGGGCGCCGGATTCTGTCCCGGTTGCCCCTCTTCCAGGCCAGCTCTCTGCTGTGGCCAGGGAGTGCAGTGGAGGATGGCCCAGGTGCTTGGGCCCTGCACCCCATGGGAGACCAGGAGGAGGCACCTGGCTCCTGGCTCCTGCCATCGGATCAGCGCGGTGCGCCGGTCGCATCGCGCTGGCCGCGGCGGCCATTGGAGGGTGAACCAATGGCAAAGGAAGACCTTTCTCTCTGTCTCTCTCTCTCTCACTGTCCACTCTGCCTGTCAAAAAAAAAAAAAAAAAAAAAAAAAAAAACACAGGGCACAGCCGCCCACGGCCGTCCCGAAACCAAGCGAAGAGAGCCGGCGGGGCTGTGGAGCAGGGGTCTGCTCGCCGCGCTCAAAGAACAAACCCGAGACTCTTGCCTCTTTCCTCCCGGTTTGTGCGCGAAGCCTCACAGTAGCCCAGCCTGGCCTGGCCGCGTGGGTCTTGGTGTCTGGAGATGTCCTGGGAGCAGGGAGTGGAGGCCGCGCGCGTGGGACCTGGCCTCCCAGACGACCACCTCCGCCCGGCGTCTGAGCTCAGTCCTGCACCTGCACCCGCCTTGCTGTGAGGCGCTGGGGAAGGCACAGGCAAGCCTCGGCTTCCTCGTCTGCCAGCGCACGCAGCTGGGTCATCTCGGGGTTCAGTGTGACACAGGGGGGCGTGGCCTGTGGTCTGGAGCCCCCAGCAGAAGGCGCTGCTCTGGTTCCTGTCTGATGCGGGTCTAGCAGCAGCACCACCCTGCTTCTGCACAGCCCCAGCTCCAGCCTGCGCCATGACCTTGGACAGAAAGACCCCACCTTGAGTCACCTCCAGGTTGCCCTCGAGAAGTGGGGGTGCTGGGGTAAGGAGAGGTAACCCCAAGGAGGTCCCTGCTCTCTTGGGGAGAAGCAGCAGAACAGGCAAGGACTACATTTCCCAGACTCCTTTGCATCTCAATGGGTCATGTGACTAGCCCTGGCCAATAGGCTATGAGAGGAGGTGCTGGACACCGCCCACCTGCCACCTGTTCAGGATGGTGGAGCTACAAGACACAAGGAGCCTGGGTACCTGATCAGTGCATGGGGGGAGCCACCAGCTCACCCAGGAATGCCAGCCGTGCACTGTGACATCAGTGAGAAATTAACTCGCGCCCCATTCACCACGGAAGCGACCGCTGTCTCTGCCACAGTGGCTGGCGGCGGCTCCCCTGTCCGTCTCCTGTTGCGACAGCAGAACGTCTCAGACGGGGTCGTCTATGAAGACAGGAAGTTGCTTCTGCGCCCGAGGCTGGGTTCCAGAGCGAGCTGGGACGTCCAGGGGCGTAGCGGGAGCTCCCGGTGAGGACTTTCAGGTGGCATCAGAGCGTGGGGTTAGGCGGAACGGCAGGTGGAAGAAAGCTCCACAGGTGGGCCTGCCTTACCCCAGCCTGCTCCCGCGACAGCTGGCCCGCTCCTGCCACGGGGACCCCACCCTCGTGGTCCCCCTCTCCTAACACCGCCGCACTGAGGATGGAGATTCTAATACCTGCACTGGGCAGATGCATTCAAACTGCAGACGCGTGTGTGTGTTTCAGTGGTACCCAAGTATACCTTATCTCATTTAACACTCAGTGAGCTTCGAATGGGCTGGGCCAGGTCACAGCCAGGAGCCTAAAACTCAGTCCAGGCCTCCCCGATGGGTGCCAGAGACCCACCTACTTGAGCCGTCACCACTGCCACCCAGGGTGAGCATTAAGCAGCGCTGAGAGGCATGATGCCAGGACTCGAACTCAGGCCCTCGGATATGGGATGCAGGCATCCCACAACAGCCGGGGCTAGGCCAGGTCGAAGCCTGGAGCCAGGAACTCCAGACTCTGGGTCTCCTGTGTGGGCAGCAGGGCCCCAAGGACTTTCGCCATCTTCCACTGCCTTCCAAGGTGCTTTATCGGGAAGCCGGCTCAGAAGCAGAGCAGCTGGGACTCAAACTGGTGCTCTGATACAGGACGTAATCTCCAAAGCTGCAGCTCACCCTGCTCAGCACCACTCCAGCCCCCGGGGCTCCTGTTCCCAGTGCCCGGACCTGACAGCCTCCCAGCGGCCAGGGAGGCGGTGTGATGAGTCCTGGCTTCGTCGCAGAAGGTTCTGTAGCCCGGCTGTGGCCGTGGCTCTGATGCTGCTGGCTGCTGACCTGGCACTGGGGTGTCTGCCCCACCCCAGGACTCCGGATCACCCTGGCCACTGCCTCGGTTGTCCTCCTCCGTGGGCGGCACAGCCCTGACCCCCTTCCTCTTCCCCAGCCTTGCAGTGCCACGGCCGAAGGCAAATCTGGCATCCGCTGAGCCTGTTAGGATTTGAAATAAATTTTTCTTTGGGCAGCCTTGGCACTTATTAAGCACATGGGAGGCTGTTAGTGCCTTGTGCTGTCCACAACATCTTTAATTACTGTCTAATCAAGACAGCGTTCACTCTAGGAAGAAAAAGACCGAGGGGAGGGGCAGAGCTCGTGCCGCCCCTCCCCCTCGGCCGTCACATCCCTGGGGAAGAGGAGAAAGAGAGACAGGGTCTCTAAACGAGGCTTTCTATCCAGCTGCTGGTCTCACCCGGTAGCCTGGGTCTGAACATGTACTGGGACGAGTGTACGGTGAAGACAGGTGTGCGGGATGCAGAGGCACTGGCTGGAGGGAAGGGGGGAACTGTTGGAATCAGCTGCCCGCATGGCATTGGCTAAATCAACTCTGGGGCACGCACGCAAAGGAATACTATGCGGCCATGAACAAAGAATGGCAGGGAGCCATTTGCAACAATTCACCCAGAAAGCGAGCCCTGAAATCATAACTGTGCTGCACTCCCATTTGTGTAAAGCCAAGAGGCCGTCCTGTCACAGCCACGGCCAGGGCTTACCGTGGAGCGCTACACACGGCTGCAGTCACCACCTCACTTGAGTCTCCTGAGAATCCTGATGCAGGAACGTACGAGCCCACCCTCAGGGAGCGGCGGGGCTGGGATCCAAAGCCAGGAAGTGTGAGAGCCGCCACTAACCATTGAGCAGCCCTGCCCCCCCAGACACCGCAGGGTGATGGACAGGAGCGTTCTGCTTCCTGGAGACGAGGGAGAGGAGGGGGAGGGGGAGGTGCAGGCCATGCTGAAGGTGGCTAAGAATCTAGGGGACCCGGGTTTCAGACCCATCCGGGAACAGGAGGCAAAAACTCCAGCCATGTAAAGGTGGGACATCGGAATGAATTCTCCACCTAAAACCGTGATTGCGAGGGGCAGTGCTGTTGGGGGAAGCTGGAAGTGTGTGTGTGGAGGGTGGTGCACAGGCACAGGTCAGCCACAAGGAGGATTGTGCGTCTTGGCTTGGGCTCAGGACAAGGGAAAAAAATCATTTCCCGAAGACTGTGCAGCCTTGGACCACAGGGACCACAGCCCCACCGGAACAGAAGGCCCTGGCTGAGCGCAGGGCGTCTGCCGACGAGCAGTGGGGACGGCAGGGCAAACCAGGCGGAGGCAGAAGCTCCCGTCCCGGCTGAGCCAGACCCACCCTGAGCCCTGGGAGCCAGCATTCCCACGGGCGCGGCTGTGCAAAGATGAGCTCGCAACCCCAAACTACAAAGCAGGGGAGAAAGGAAACCAGCCCCGCGCGCCTAGGAGGTCTCGCAGGGAACTCAGCCGGAGACGCTTTTTTAAAAAAAAGAGGAAGATTTATTTATTTATTTATTTGAAAGGCAGAGTTATAGGAGGGAGGGAAGGAGGGAGAGAGAGAGAGAGAGAGTCTGTCTTCCATCTGCCAGTTCACTCCCTAAATGGTTGCAACAGCCAGAGCTGGGCTGATCTGAAGCCAGGAGCCTGGAGCTTCTTCCAGGTCTCCCACGCGGGTGCAGGTGCCCAAGCACTTGGGCCATCTTCCACTGTTTTCCTGGGAAAGCAGGGAGCTGCATCAGAAGAGGAGCAGCCAGGACTCAAACTGGCTCTCATATGGGATGCCGGTACTGTAGGCGGTGGCTTTACCTGCTACACCACAGTGCTGGAAGCTGCTTTAGAGAGGAGCAGTGGAGGGGTAGAGGGAGGAGGGTGAAGGGAGGAGGGAGGAGGGAGGAGGGGTGGAGGGAGCTCCCTAGAGTAATGAGCAGGTCCTACTTTCTGCTTTAGGGTTCCAATCCCTGTTTGAGTGGAAGGAGGGAGGGAGGGAGGGAGGAGAGCTGCAGCTTTCATGGCACCACTGCCGCCTCCAGCACTTGGCGCTGCCGCACCCCTGCCCGCCGCAGGCTGTGGCCTCTGGTTTCCAAAGATGTTTCCATCATCAGGGACCCGTGACCGGGTGTGGGAATCCCTGACCAAGCAGCAGCCAACAACGGGGGTGGGGGTGGGGCTCTGCATCTCTGCATCCGCTCCCCTGCCCTGGCAAGCCCACTGCTCCTGTCCTCACTGTTCCCTGCAGCCCTAGTCGCACTGCTCCCCCTCTGCCAGGGAGTCCCCCAGCTGTGGCCGAGGAATCCCCCCAAATGCCAAGCAGATTCCGCCCCTGCTTTCCCTCTCTCGCAGAACAACGCAGGTTCCTGGGGGGCCTGGGTCCCACAGCAGCCAGGGCTGGGCCAGGCCAAAGCCAGGAGTCTGGGATTCCACCCAGCTCTCTCCTGTGAGTGATAGGGACCCACGTACTTGAGCCGTGCCCTGCTGGCCCCCGGGGTGGGTGTGAGCAGGAAGCTGGGGTCAGAAGCAGAGGACGCGGGGACTCTGGTAGCGGATGTGGGTATCGGATGTGGGCCTTCTAAGTGGATGTGGGCCCGCCAAGCACCTGCTCCCCAGGAGAGATTTCAAGACGGAGGGTGGGGCCGCAAGGGCTCCCCAACTCACACAGGCATTAAAGCCCCTGGAAAATCTTAGCCACTAATGAGGCAGTGTGTTCATGAGACCAAGGCTGGTGATCCAGTCGTGGTGTCCAGGAGGTGGGGATCGATAGGAAGGAGTTAGACCTTGCCTCTCTCTCCTTCTCTCTCTCTCTCTGTCTCTCCCTCTCTCTTGCTCTCTCTCTCGCTCTCGCTCTTGCTCTCTCTCCTCCTTGGCTCGCCAGAGGCCCAAGCAAATGGGGCCTCCCCACCTTGGGCTGTGAGCTTTGAGCTGGAAGCTGAGGCATGCGTCAAACCCACCTCCTCCCTTCCCAAGCAACTCCTCACAGATGCCGTAGCCAAAGCCCTGGGCACGCCTCACACCAACAGCCAGCAAAGGCCGGGACCGGGCTCTCCCCTTGCAGCCTCCAGAACGGATGCCTGGGTTTCAGGGCTGCTGGCGTGCACCGTGGCGAGGCAGCGGAGCAGTGGGCAGCCCCTAAGCTTGTGCTCATTTGTGGACAGTGAAATCAAGCGAGCACTCCCAGCACCACAGCTTCCCGTCGAGTCCCTGACCTCAGGGGCTGCTCCAAGGGCACGCGGCCATCCGCAACCTCTGCCTGCGTGCACACAAGGGTGGCGCCAGCCAGGGTTTGTCCTCTGCAGTGGCTTCCCCGGGCACCTTGCCACCCGCACCTGTGGCTGCTCCAGGCTCAGGCGCCCTGGTCTCTGCAGGGTCCTCCTGGTGGCCAAGGGCCCCGAGAAGGAGCTTGGCTACCCCTGGGTCGCCACACTGTCAGGGAGGTCTCCAGGAGGCACCGGGCTGGCGCTTTCCTAGGCCACACCTGCAAGTCCTTTTTTAACCCCTGGGAAACAGAGGTTTACCTTTCAAGAGTGGCCCCGAGCAAGGCCCCGCTGCCGTCTCCCTTGCCCTCGCGTCCACCTGGCCAGCCCTGCTCGGCGTCAGCCCCTACCCCCAAGGCAGGGATCTTGTCTACGCTTCTCCATGTCCTGATGCTGGGCACACAGAAGGTGCCCAATGTTTGCTGATACGTAGTTCCCTCCTTGTTGGCGTTCAGCCTTGGAGAGAAGGCGCTTCGGGTGAGGGGCGAGTATGTGCAGAGGTGTGTGTGTCTGTGTGTGTGTCTGTGTCTGTGTGTGTGTCTGTGTCTGTGTGTGTGTCTGTGTCTGTGTCTGTGTGTGTCTGCGTGGCCAGCGCCCACCAGATGGCCTTGAGCTTCAGCGTGCCAAGCCCCGCAGCTGGTCACAGCCGGAAGCCTGGGGCCCCACAGAGAGGCGCCAGGAAGAACCCTCCACATCTCCAGGGGAGAGGATGCAGGGTGGGTATTTGATACAGGAGTGACGGTGCCGCTCGGGACGCCTGCATCGCACTGCGGAGAGCCGGGGCTTCCTGCTAACGCGCACCCTGGTCCGAGTACCTGGGCTCTGCCACCCGAGCTTCCGGCATTGGCCTGGCCCAGCTCTGGCTGCTGTGAGCATCTGCAGAATGAACCACTGTATGTGGGTAGGAGATTCATTCTCTCTCTCTCTCTCTTTTGCTCTCTCACTCACTTGCTCTCGCCCTGTCTCTGTCTCTCAGATAAAAATTCACAGCACACAGGGATGGATGTGGCAGGGTGAAGAGCAGGGGCAGCCGAGCGTCAGAGTTGCGGGGAGACTCCCCTGCCTCCGGCCGATGCCCCAGCCGTCCAAGACACCGGCCGGCCCTGCACATGACCTCACACCAGCCTCTCACACCATGCGATCCCTGCTCCAGGCAGGCAGCTTGCCACGAAGGCAGGACGCACAGTTGGCCGGAGAGGCCGGGCACTCCCCATTCAGAGGCCTGGGGGCAGGGGGAGCGGGGGAAGTGTCTCCAGCCATTCGGTGTTGGCCGTGGACTTGGGAACCACAGGGCCCCTGTTCCTTCCTCTGCTGTGCCCCCAGCCTCAGGCAGGGCAGTGGTCGCCTGGCCTGGCTGAAGCTCAAGTCCATCAGGCAGGCGCTGGCCAAGCCCTGCCCCTCTGCACGTGCCCCTCCCTTACCCGAGCACCTTTCTCTGTCTGCACGCACAATACCAGCTAAAATGTCCCCTCCTCCAGGAAGTCCCTGGAGCCCTGAGTCTGTCTCTCTGGATCCTTCTCCCCCAGTGGACCACTGGCCTGGAGGGTTCTAGAGGGTGAGAGAGTGTGTGTCTGTGTGTGTCTGTGTGTCTGCATGTGTGTG
>NC_091452.1:26299709-26379857 GCF_964237555.1 Oryctolagus cuniculus
TCAGGGACCCTGGCAGTTGCGCCATGACCTGCAGCCTCCCAGCAGTCACAGTAGCTGGAAGCTGGAATCAAAAGCAGAGTCAGGAATCAAATCCAGGCACTATGATACAGGACGTGGGTGTCCCAAGTGGCAGTGCAACTACTGTCCCAAACACCAGCCCTGAGGAGACTTCACAATGCAGCAAGTGGTGTGCATATTCATGAATCCTGAGACCTTAGAGAATTAGTCATCCCCAAAGACAGCCAATCCTTATTCCTGATGGATACTCTCAGGTGTAAGACAACTCTGTGCCAAAACGTGCAAGAACAGAGCAACAAGGAATGTTGTGCACAAAACACCACACACCAACACTCACATGTCACCCATGGATACACCGATATCTGTGTCTTTTACTATGTCACTCTAAAATATCACTGTGGCACCACACTACTGTATCAACATCTTCCACACTGTGCTCCACCAACTACTGTATATCACTATCACAATATGTCAGTATAGGGCTATATTGGCCATATCTGTTTATCACCATATCTGCCACCATACATTTGATTTCACTATATATCACTCTGTCTCTATGTATCACTGTCACTGTGTATCACCGTATCTGTCCTTATGTATCACTATATCACTACACATCACTATATCTGCCACTATGCATCACCATATCTGCCCTATGTATTACTGTATCTCTCACTATATATCACTATACACCTATACTTGTCACTGTACATCACCATCTGTCACTAAATATTGCTCTGACACTCTATACCACTCTACCTGTCTCTGTATGTCACTATTGTATGTCACTGTATATTGACATATCACCAGATATGACTGTATCTCTTGGTGTATCTCTGGGTCACTGTATTACCGTCACTGGCATCACTTGACCACTGCTATCACTAAATCCATCACTATGCACCTCTTGGGACACATCACAGTGCACTGCACAAGTGTACTATACATCTCTGATTTTATTGATTTGGGTCTTTTCACTTCTTTTTTTAGTTAGTTGGGCCAATGGGGTGTCAATTTTGTTTATTTTTTCAGAAAACCAGCTCTTCGCTTGGCTGATTTTTTGTAATGTTTTTTTGGATTCAATCCTGTTAATTTCTTCTCTGATTTTAATTATTTCTCTTCTCCTACTAGGTTTGGGTCTGGTTTGCTGCAAATTTTCTAGGTCCTTGAGATGCGCTGAAAGCTCATTTATTTGGTACCTTTCTGTTGTATTGGAATCTAAGTCTCCCTTTACGTCCCTTAACATATCTTTTAAATAGACCGGTGCCCTGTAATTAGGTGCATATACATTTATAATAGTTACATCTTCCTGTTGAATTGAACCCTTAATCATTATATAGTGCCCCTCTTTGTCTCTCTTAACAGTTTTTGTATTAAAGTTTATTTTGTCTGATATTAATATGGCTACACCTGCTTTTTTTTGGTTTCTGGTGGCATTGAATATCTTTTTCCAACCTTTCACTTTCAGTCTGCATGCATCTTTGTTAGAGAGATGTGTTTCTTGTAGGCAACAAATAGTTGGGTTGTGTTCCTTAAGCCAATCAGCCAGTCTGTGTCTTTTAACTGGACAGTTCAGGCCATTCACGTTTAATGTGACTATTGATACATAGTGACTTTGCCCTGCCATTTTCCCAGAGATATTTTTGAGTATATGCTTTCAGCTTCCCATGCTCTTTTACTGGTAGGTGTTCTTCCTTTCCCTTCTTTCATATTGATGGCCGTGTTTCTGTGTTTCTGAGTGTAGCACATCTTTAAGTATCTTTTGCAGGGCCGGACGAGTGGCGGCAAAGTCTTTCAATTTCTGTTTGCTATGAAAGGTCTTTATTTCACCTTCATTCACAAATGAGAGCTTAGAAGGATATAATATTCTGGGCTGGAAATTTTTCTCTCTCAGCACCTGTGCTATGTCTCGCCATTCCCTCCTAGCCTGTAGTGTTTCTGATGAGAAGTCTGCTGTGAGTCTGATCGGAGATCCTCTGAGAGTAATCTGACATTTCTCTCTTGCAAATTTTAGGATCTTTGCTTTATGTTTCACTGTGATGAGTTTAATTACAACGTGTCGTGGTGAGGATCTCTTTTGGTCATGTTTATTGGGGCTTCTATGAGCTTCCTGTACTAGGATGTCTCTGTCCTTCTCCAAACCTGGAAAGTTCCCTGCTAGTATCTCACTAAAAAGGCCTTCTAATCCTTTCTCTCTCTCCATGCCTTCAGGAACTCCTAGAACCCGAATGTTGGTTTTTTTAATAGTATCCTGAAGATTCCCGACAATATTTTTTAGATTTCTAATTTCCTCTTCTTTTCTTTGGTTTGACTGTATCCTTTCCCGTTCTCTGTCTTCTAAGTCCGATATTCTCTCTTCTGCTTCACCCATTCTGTTTTTAAGGCTCTCTAATGTGTTTGTCATTTGATCTATTGAGCTCTTCATTTCATTTTGATTTCTCTTCACTATCACACTTTCCTGCTCTACTAGTTTCTGCGTTTCATTTTGATTCTTCCTTAAAATTTCATTTTCACGAGAGAGATTTTCAATCCTGTCCAATAAGGATTTCTGTAGTTCAAGGATTTGCTTTTGAAAACTTCTAAATGTTATCATAAATTTTTTGAAATCCATATCTTGCATTTCTTCTATCTCATCATCTTCATAATCTTGGCTTGGGGTGTTTTGTTTTTTGGAAGCATCATAGTGTCATCATTGATCTTGTTCCCTCGATTTCTGTGTTTATTGCTTGGCATGGTTAATTCTGTTTCCCTCACTGTGAGGTTTTTTTTATTATTATTATACTATGTCTGTGTGTTAAGTGGACTGCCTGCTGTTGGAGGAGCCTTGGAGGCTTGAGATGGGTGTGGCCTGAGAGCTCTGCTTGGTTCTTCCTGGTTAAGGGTGTTTAAAGGTGACACCCTCAGGTTATGCGTGGTAAATCTCTCTTTATTTATTTATTTATTCATTTATTTATTTTATTTTATTTTATTTTATTTTTTGTTCAGGAGGTAAGTAATACTGCAAGGCTTCGCTTCCAGCACCAATGTGTGGACTCAGAACCCTTAGCATCCCTCCTCTCCCCGCTGGTGTCTTTGTCACATAGACTCCCCTTCCCACACTGGCGCTCAGACTCTGCGGCTCCCGCAGTTCAGCTTCCGCGTGGTGGACGACCCTGCTCTCCCAGTAGGTCCTTTGGGTCACAGCGAATAGCTCCGAAAGAGTTTCCTCTGCAATTTTTTCCTGATCCTTTGTCTGAGGCTACTGTAACTCCGCTTTTATTAAACTAAATTTACCCGGACTATCGTTGCGCGCCCTCACTATTCCGCTATCTTGCCTCCAACCTAAATGCCCATCAACGGTAGACTGGATAAAGAAATTATGGGATATGTACTCTTTAGAATACTATACCGCAGTAAGAAACAATGAAATCCAGTCATTTGCAACAAAATGGAGGAAACTGGAACACATCATGCTGAGTGAAATAAGCCAGTCCCAAAGGGACACATACCATATGTTCTCCCTGATTGGTGACAACTGACTGAACACCAAAAAGGAAACCTGTTGAAGTGAAATGGACACTATGAGAAATGGTGACTTGATCAGCATAGCCCTGACTGTTAATGAACAACTTAATACATTATCCCTCTTAGTAGTTTTTTTGTCTGCTCTACTTAATATGACTGGTTTAATTCTGTAATTAATACACAGTTATTCTTAAGTGTTGAAAATTAACTGAAATGTGATCCCTGTTAAACATAAGAGTGGGAATAAGAGAGGGAAGAGATGTACAATTTGGGACATGCTCAAGCTGACTTGCCCCAAATGGTAGAGTTAGAAACATACCAGGGGATTCCAATTCAATCCCATCAAGGTGGCATGTGCCAATGCCATCTCACCAGTCCAAGTGATCAATTTCAGTTCACAATTGATCATAATGAAAGGACTAAGAGTCAAAGGGATCACATAAACAAGTCTAGTACCTCCTAATACTAACCGATAGAATAAATAAAAGGGAGAGCGATCCAACATGGGAAGCGAGATACTCAGCAGACTCATAGAATGACGGATGTCCTAAACAGCACTCTGGCCTCAGAATCAGCCCTAAAGGCATTCCGATCTGGCTGAAAAGCCCATGAGAGCATTTCAGGCATGGAAAGCCAAGACACTATGGCAAAAAAAAAAAACCTAAATGAAAGATCTCTGTGAGTGAGATCCCAGTGGAAAGAACAGGTCTTCAAAGAAGGAGGTACCTTTCTCTGAAGGGAGGAGAGAACCTCCACTTTGACTATGACCTTGTCTAAACAAGATAAGAGTCGGAGAACTCAAGGGGTTTCCATAGCCTTGGAAACTCATGACTGGAGCATGGGGAGATTACTGATGCCATAAACAGGAGTGTCAATTTGTAAAGTCAACAACAGGAGTCACTGTGCACTCGCTCCTCATGTAGGATCTCTGTCCTTAATGTGTTGTACATTGAGACTTAATGCTATAATGAGTACTCAAACAGTATATTTCACTTTGTGTTTCTATGGGGGTGCAAACTGTTGAAATCTTTACTTAATGTATACTAAACTGATCTTCTGTTAAAAAAAAAAAAAGAAGAAGAAGAAATTATCAATTCCCAACTTGACTCTCACTGGGATTAAACATGACAATAGGTCTGATCTGATTTCATCATCATTCAAAAAATCATCTATTATTTTTCACTTTATGTTTCTGTGTGGGAGCAAATTGTTGAAATCTTTACTTAATGTATGCTAAACTGATCTTCTGTATATAAAGAGAATCGAAAATGAATCTTGATGTGAATGGAAGGGGAGAGGGAGTGGGAGAGGGAGGGTTGCGGGTGGGAGGGACGTTATGGGGGGGAAGCCATTGTAATCCATAAGCTGTACTTTGGAAATTAATATTCATTAAATAAAAGTTAAAAATAAAAACAAGTGTACTATACAGACATTATAAAACATAGAGACAGTGGGTAGTGTCCCACATACATGTGGACAACATTCCCCCAGGAGGACACAAGTGATGACATTTTCTAATCAGGTCACAAAGAACCAAGAGACTCAAGAAAATACTATTCATCCACAGATGATTATTGCATCCTGCAAACTCCCCCTATATCTGCCTGAGTCAGCCCCACTCACAGGATCAGGTGTCTGAGTTGAACCTATGGAAGTCATTACTGAGAACCTCCAGGTCACCTCCAAAGCAAAGCCACTCTGAAGGAGTCTGCTTGCCAGGCCTTGTGACCAGGCTTTGCCCCAGGCCCCACCTGAGATAGAGGGTGAACCCAGCAAACCCAGTTGTGAGAGCATGAACTGGGTCTACCCCCATGCCATGCTCTCCCTAGTGCCCACTCTGGCCAGGCTGAGTGATGAGATGGGAAATGCAGGCAAGTATGAGTTAGGGGTGGAGAAAGAGGCCAGGGCCACCCCTCCTCTGATGTAGAGCTTCCCCCACTGAGCCCTGGACTCTGCTAATTCCCAGAGTTCAACCCTGTACTGTTGACTCCCCAAGTCATCCTTGATCCCTTCACACCCTCCCAGCATCACCTGGCCTCCTCTCTATCACTCTCTCCACATTTCTAGCACACCATGACAGCCCCAGTCTGAGCCACACCCAGGAACCACCACAACTACACATTGTCTCTTTTGTCCACCATCCTGCACAAGTGAGGAAATAAAGCACACAGGGGCTTTCCCTCGCTTGTCCAAAGTCCCACAGTCCAAGCCTGAAGAGCAGTCACCAGAGATTTCTCTTTGCCACCTTAGACTTATCTTCCATTACCTGTGACATACATGGTCGTAATAATAATATCAACCTCAGAGAGAGTTTGAAATACTTAAATCCATTCGTGTTTCTTAAAAAAAAATACTTCTCAAAACACACGACTAAATCAAAATCCATAGGAAAGGGGCTGGTGCTGTGGCATAG
This sequence comes from Oryctolagus cuniculus, assembly GCF_964237555.1. Lineage (NCBI taxonomy): Eukaryota > Metazoa > Chordata > Mammalia > Lagomorpha > Leporidae > Oryctolagus > Oryctolagus cuniculus. The sequence continues at coordinate 26,305,645 of NC_091452.1, forward strand.
CCGGTAAAGTGCCACTGCCTGCAGTACCAGCATCCCATATGCATGCTGGTTCAAGTCCTGGCTGCTCCAATTCTGATCCAGCCCTCTGCTATAGCTTGAGAGAGCAGTGGAAGAAGACCCAAGTTTTGGGGCTTCTGCAACAAACAACGTGGGAGACCCAGAAAAATCACCAGGATCCTGGCTCATGGTCTTTGCTTTGCATTGGTGTAGCTCCGGCCATGGCAGCCAACTGGGGAGTGAACCAGTGCCTGGAAGACTCTCTCTCTCTCTTCATCTTCCTCTCCCTCTCTCTCTCCCTCTCTCTCCCTCTCTCAACCTTCCTCTCTCTCACCCTCTCACCCTTTCTCTCTATTTCTCTCTCTCCCTCTCTCTCTCTCTTTCTGTCTCTTTCTGTCTCTACTTCTCCCTCCATGTAACTCTTTCAAACAAACAAATACATCTTTTAGAAAAACCAAAGGAAAACACACATGAGGTGTGTGCAGGGAGACAGAGTTGAGGAGAGAGGGAGACAGACCTCAGATGGCTGTCTTCAGCCCAGTGAGAGTGCACCAAATCTGTACTCAGTCATACAAACACTTGTCCACTGTCTGCTAGGATCAACAGCAACCTGTGAGTTCTGAAGCCCATCCTTGGGGAGTGGGACCCCTACAAATGTTTACTTCCTTAGGTACTCTTCCTGAGCCCTAGGACACCTATTGGAATTCTCTATACAAGAGAGTTACTCTTCTATCATAACTTAATAACTCTTTGTTACACTGTCCTAATCAAACTATTTTCTGGCTTCCTAGATGGCCCAAACTGAGTGATTATTTTCTCTTCATGCTCATTTTATTTGTATTTCTTGTACAAAAGTTATTAATAGCTGATGGTGCTTTCGCATAAAAAGTAAAGCCTCCACATGGTAGGGTCTGCATCACATATGGTTTGAGTCATGGCTGCTGCACTTCTGATCCAGTTTCCTGTGAATGGCCTGGGAAAAGCAGCAGAAGACAGCTCAGGTACTTGGGCCCCTGCACCCACATGGCAGACCAGGATGAAGCTCCTGGCTCTGGACTTCAGCCTGGCCAAACCCCAGCCATTGCAGCCATCTAGGGGTGAACTAGAGGATGGAAAGTCTCTTTCCTTCTCTCTCTGTATCTCTGCCTTTCAAATAATTAACATCTGTAAGAAAAGTGTTACTAATATCCACTCTGAAGGAATTCAGGAAATGAATTACCACTTGCTTTACCAAAACAATTTAGAATCATGGTTCCACAAAGTTGGATCATCATCAGGTTTGCTCAGCAATTACGATGTACCAGGTCTAAAATGAGGGAGAACACGTCCAACCATCATTTCTCTCTTATGGATCACCTCAGTCCTATGGCTGATCAGTGATTAGCAGGAATAAGGTTTTTGTTGGCTCAAATGATCCATTATTTAAATGGGAAACAATTCACATGCAACAGTAACATAGTTGAACTTCCTGTTATCCCCCCAACCAGCTGACTCCTTTCCTGTTGCCAGCCATCATTTATACACAGTAAGGGCTGCTCCATGTCTGTCCAGTCACAGCTCCTTCCCCTGGATGACTACATATGAACTGTACACTCTCCTGGGACACATCAGGGCTAATGGCAGAGAGAAAAAACTGAGATGCATCCATGGGGAACGGGAGCCTGCAGGGATCAGCCCAATGCATTCAAAGGGGCAAGGAATGACACTGGGACAGGCTCATGCTCAATATCAACTTCTGTGCTTCCTTGAGGAGTGTCAGGTTGATCATTTCTATTCTCCACTAAGTACAGTCATCACTAACTCCAGAGATTACAAACCAGTCATGATAGGGAACATGGACATGACTGAAATGTGGACACACTTGGCCCTCCCCTGGGGTTCTCTCCATGGCTGGCAAACTCAGCTGTGCACAGGGAACACAGCGGCCAAAGAACCATGGACCTGCCAGGCTGACAGGCCAGCCTGTCATGGAGATAAAGGGAGGGTCTTCCTGACCGGGGCTGCAGTCAACATAAAACTGATGGGGAATAGGAATGTTATAACCATTTGTTTTGTTCCTCTCCCTTCACTGACAAAGCTGTCCTCGGTCTCTGCAGTAGTGAAGGGAAAACCTTGGAAATTACTCTATTTCTGCTTAAACAAATTAGAAACAATGGCATTCTCCAAGGAAGAGGAGGAAAGTCTCCAGCGATCTTTCCTCAAATAATCTCACCTCACAGGTATTCTTGTCGGTGGATCTGGACCACGGCACGAGGGTAAACACCACTGAGAAGAACATGGAAGAGCGGCACTTGCAAATGTCAGGAGAACTGTGCACATCAGAGAGCTGCAGGGGACAAATAGTCTGCAGATGAATCAGCACAAGATGTGAGATCCCTCTGACTGCACATACACAGGCCACGCCCTAGGGGAGGAAAGACTGTGGAACTGAGCTCCCACGCAACCAAGCAATTGACTTCCAGGTGACCTCTGAGGGTACAAGGTCTCAGTGGACACAGCTCCATGAAAATGAGTTGAAAACTGCACAAAGGGGCACCACTGTAGGACATGAGCCAAAACACCAAGATCAGTTAGATGTGCGCTATGTGGTTTGCTTCACAGAGCAACAGAGAAGGAAAATGAGCAACCTCCTGAGAGTTTTTAGTCTCCCACACTGTCCAGAATGCCACGGAGCAGTACACAACAAAACATAGAGATGACTAGGACAGTCTGATCAGCTCTCAAAGAAAAAGACCACTGATTGGCACTGAACCTGTCCTCATAGAGGAATGACTAGGGACAGCATCTCCTCTAACCATTTCCAAAGAAGGAAAGGCAAATGCTCTTGAAATTGATGGAAGAATGTGTTCTGAGCAGACGAAGAATTACATGAAAAACACAAGCTGGAAATGTCAGGCCTGAATGTACAATATACCTATCAAACTGCAATGGATGGGATGGCGCCGTGGCTCAACAGGCTAATCCTCCACTTTGCGGTGCTGGCACACCGGGTTCTAGTCGCACTCGGGGTGCCTGATTCTGTCCCAGTTGCCGCTCTTCCAGGCCAGCTCTCTTCTATGGCCCGGAAGTGCAGTGTAGGATGGCCCAGGTCCTTGGGCCCTGCACCCAATGGGAGACTAGGAGAAGCACCTAGCTCCTGGATTTGGATCACCACGATGCGTAGGGCGCCAGCCATGGCAGCCATTGGAGGGTGAACCAAGGGCAAATGGAAGACCTTTCTCTCTGTCTCTTTCTCTCTCTCACTGTCTACTCTGCCTGTCAAAAAAAAATGCAATGGATTGAATCAGGGCCAGAGTGTAGAAAAAGAGGAAGGATCAGATTACATGCCAATCAACAGAAAGGTACAAGTTGAAGAACAAAGAGAAGGGAAGAAGCTGGAAGCTAAATGAATGGAGCCTCAGAGATGTGTGAACCAGAGCAAGAGTCCTAATGTTTGGGAGCCTGAAATGGGGGGGGGGAGAAATGGGGGAGCAGTGAACAACAAAATCTATAAAGAATCCAATGGCCAGGAAGATCATCCTTTTAGGAATACAATCCAAGTAGCTCAGAAGCATTACAGGGACATGTGAACAATCCACAAAAAAAGGGGGGGGGGAGAATCTTGAAATCAAAGCCAATGGCACACTCCCAACAAGGGAATACCCACATGAGAGGGTTTGACTTCTCATCAGAAAACACAAAGTCCACAGGATACTAGAACCCTGTCCTCCAAGTGCAGAAAGAAAAGATCTCCCAGGATTCTTGAGGGAACCAAGACACCCTGAAGGATCTCAGCCCCCTATGCAGAAAAAGGAAGGGTGGTGGAGAAGAAGGAATACTAAGAGCAGTCATCAGAAGACCACTTGCCATCAAAATAGCACCAAGTGAATGGAATTCTTCAGGCTAAAGTGAAATCCTGCCCACAGGAAGTCTGGTACATCAGGAGTAATGAAGAGCAGGAGAAACGTTAAGGATTTAAATCACTGCTGGCTGTGTTTTCGCCCTTAAATTCTCTAAACGACATCTGCAGAACCCAAAACAGAAAGCACAGACTCAGAGGGTGAGGCTCTGTTTGTACAAAGGTCACACCAAGGGGAACAGTCACAACAGAGCAGAAGGTCAAAGAATCGTGCGGCCCTAAGGTTTCATTACTCTGCCGAACAGGAAGAAAAGGGACTCTAATCAGATGGGAAAAGCAACAGGACCCACAGTGCTATGCCCAGAACAACTGAAACACGAAGACACGCTCTAGAAAAGCTGGATGTGGGCCGGCATCATGGTGCAATGTGCGATCCCACACCCTGAGGCACTTGCAGCTCCCTGCTAATGTGCCTGAGAAAGCAGCAGAGGATGGCCCAAGTCCCTGCGCCCCTGTACATGTGAGAGACATGGAGGAAGCTCCTGGCTTTCTCCTGACCTGCCCTGACTGTGGTGGCAACATGGGGAGAGAACTGGCAGATGGAGGATCATTCTCTAATTCTGTCATTCAAATAAATTTAAAAAAAAATTTTTTTAAATAAGAGGATGAAGTTGGGTCACCCCAGGATCTAGATCTGGGAATGGAGCAGCAACAGATTGATAAACAGGTCTTTGTGGAAATCCAACTTGGCGTTTCCCCAGAGAACTCGCAGGAATGGAATCTCAGTTATATGGTCAGCATGTCTCTCCCAGCCTACCTGGCCCAAAACTATGCTGCCAGCACCTCAGGCTCTGAGGGGCACATGCATTTCTGCCCTGAGGGCTCTCTCCTCAGTGTTTCCAGGACAAGGGAAGGAGGACCCACACTGGGTGACACCAATGCGGCCATAGCCTACAGGACCTGCTTGCCAAGAGACCGCTCCTAGCACTCACCCACCTGAGGGTCAGGGATCGGGCAATGGGTCCTGCCCAGTGCCCTGAGGGCTCTAGGCCCTGGAAAAGCACTGAGGGGGCCACTGCACTACCAACAGCTCATGATGCTCAATACAGACACCCTCTGCCCTCAGTAAGAGCCTGGAGGGACACAAGAGTCCAGAGGGGATCGGCAGCCTTTGCTGGGGCCACTTCCTCCCATGGCATCTGCACAATGTGCCACTCCTAAGGCCATCTTGGCAAACTCCACCCCTAGCCTGGGTCCTGGACACACCCATCTCCAGGCCCTGCTCTCTATGATGCGCACCCCTAGCAGCAGGTTCTGTGACACGTGCCCATTCTGTGACCACTAAGGTTCTGCAGATGTGGCATTTTGGCTTTAGCCCTTCGGAGCGATAGCAGCCAAAAGTGCTTTGGGAAGTCTTCATAGCATAGAGACTCACCAGCTTCTTTTCAAAAACTTTGGGGAGCAAATTTTGCCCCCCTCACCTGCCCCAGCAATGGGGGCTGACCACCGACCTAAGGGGCCCCCAGGCCCAGGTCGGGGTCACACTCCCGCCTCTGGCCCTGGACCAGTTGGTCCACGGGCAAAATACCATAGGTCTTACAGACCAAAAGTCAGACAACCCAGTCTGATGATAAGAAAACTCAGGGCCATCGTGGCACTGCTGACCACTCTCTGCGGGCTTCAGACTCGACAACGCGTGTGCTCCAACAGAGTGAACATCGGTAAGGCCAGGATGCCACCACCCCGTAGGCTAGGTAACCTGATCATCATGGAAATCTGAAAGCCTTGTAGGGGAGGTGTGGTAGAAGTGCGGGGAGCACGTGTGTGTGCAGTGCTGTGGTGCAGTGGGCTCAGCCACTGCCTGCAACACCAGCATCCCAAAGGAGTGCTGGGTTGAGTCCCAGCTGCTGCACTTCCAACCCAGCTGCCTGCTAATGTACCTGGGAAGGCAGTAGAACATGGCTCAAGTACGTGGCCATTTTGGAAGGCACTGGTGAAGTGCCAGGCCCCTGTCTGGCCAGCTACCTTGCCAGTTGTGGTGGCCATTTCAGGGTCAAGTCAGAAGATGGAAGCTCTCTTTTGGTTTTCTCACTCCCCAACTCAACCTTTACACATAATACATTTGTAACAGAAAGCAAAAGCACTTTGGGAGGTGATGCTGAGGTCACCCAGGTGCACAGCAGTTCACATCCTTCCTGCCTTTTCCTTTCTAGGACCTGTACTGAGCACGCCTGATCCTACCAGACGAACCGGCAATGGAAGGCGGAGGAAGCAAACCTGCAAAGTACATCATCCAATTATCCAGGATATGGACACTTTACCCCCTGATACTCCTCCACAGGAGGAAGCCATGGACATCTCTCCCCCTATACTCCCCAATGGGGGGTATCAAGGGACACATCACCCCCATATGTTCCCTGAAAGGAGAGAGCTATAAACAACTCATCCCTCTCTGCTCCCCTACAGGAAGAAGCCATGGACACTACTCCTCCATACACTCCACCTCGGGAGGAGGAGCCCATGGACACCACGCCCCCATATGAGCCACCAGAACTGATGGACACCACGCCCCCATATGAGCCACCAGAACTGATGGACACCACACCGCCATATGAGCCACCAGAACTGATGGACACCACACCGCCATATGAGCCACCAGAACTGATGGACACCACACCGCCATATGAGCCACCAGAACTGATGGACACCACGCCCCCATAAGAAACATCTTGGGCGGATCCACACCTCCCCATGTTCCACCACGGGAAGAGCCCAGGGATATCACACTCCCAACATTCCACCATGGGAGGAGCCTATTGACCCACACCCTCCTGTGCTCCCCCATGGGAGGAGTCCCTGGACACCACAACCTCCCAAGCTCAACTAAAGGAGGAACCAATGGATACCACAATGCCATAGGCTCCTCCTCCAGTGTAGTGCCTGGACACCACACCCTCCTACGCTCCACCAAGGGAGGAACCAATGGATACCACAATCCCATAGGCTCCTCCTCCAGAGGAGCCCATGGACACAACACCAACCTATACTCCCCCTCCAGAGGAGGCCATGGACCCTTCACCCCCTAGTTTCCAGCATAGTCCATGGAAATGTCAACTGCATCTCCTGCCCTCTGTTTTCCTCCTGCTGGTCCCAGGGGCAGTTTTATGCCTGGCCTTCCCATCTTTCCTTGCATCTTCATAACCAGTTTCCCAGCACCTATGGATATAGACCCTCCCACGTGACCCTTCCTCCCTCCCCTCCAGGACATGGCACAACTCTGCTCCCAGGCAGCTCCTTTCATGGCCTCCAGCTGGCTCCTCGCCACACAAGAGTCTTATTTAATATTAAACACCATACTCGTTCTGTTTTTTGTGTCTATGCTCTGTAGATCCAGTGTGAGAAATGCTGGCTTGTGTGAGTGCTGACAGGAGGTCAGATCCTATGGGAAAATGTTCCTGTGGTGCAAGAAACAGGGGCTGGAGGGTTGGGGGCTAGGGAGTAGAAGGAGCCAAAGGCCATAATGACTCCTCCTGAGCAGAAAAAGCTGTGGCTGATGGGCCGGCACCTGTGCCGGCATAGTGGGTGAAGCTGCGGCCTGCAGTGCTGGCATCCCATATGGGTACTGGTTCAAATCCTGGGAGCTCTACTTCTGATCCACCTCTCTGCTATGGCCTGGGAAAACAGTAGAAGATGGCCCAAGTCCTTGGGCCCCTCTACACACATGGGACACCTGGAAGAAGCCTCTGGCTTCTGGCATTGGATCAGTAGAGCTCCAGCCTTAGGAGCCAACTGGAGAGTGAACCAGTGGATGGAAGAACTCTCTTTCCCTGCCTCTCCTTCTCTCTCTCTGTAACTCAGACTTTTCAATATATGAATAAATCTCTAAACGAAGGGAAAAAAAAGCTATGGCTGAACTTAAGGGATGGGGCCCAGGATCAATGAACCCAGGAAGGGAGGAGACAGGAAGGGTCATCCTGGCTATGGCAGCCACCACTTCTCACCTCCTCTCTGAGCTGCAATTGGCTGGATCTCCCCTCACACACACCAGCAGTCTACACTCTACACATTCACACCTGGTCCCTTAGGGAAATCTACACTCACAGCTCAGCCAGAAAGCACACATCTGGCATCGAAGCTCACAGGCCACAAAGAACAGAGGAAGAAAACTCATCGCCCCACAATAACCAAGGACAACCGTAACTCTAGGATGTCACTGATTCCCGGGTGATCTGATTGTCAACATGCGGAGATGTCCTCCTTGTTGCTCTTCCATTCAGATCAGGAAAGGGAAAGCAAAGAGACTATTTGCAGGGGAAACAAGCTAAGTTAGAGTCCCATTTTCCAAAAAAGGATTAATTGATTTATATCTTTTAACCCACAAGTACAAAGCATATCAATAGTCACTCCCAGCCATGCCACAAGACAAAAGCTGAACACCTGAATTCACCAACTCATCTTGTATCCTACAGAAAAGTGAGGTCACTTGCAAAACACACCTTCAGAAATTGCCTTGACTGTCAGATGCAGAGAATCCCAGCTTAACTGAGCACAGGCCTCTGCTAGGGCTCAAATGTAGGTAGGGAACACAGACTGTAATAGGTCAACTGCTGGGGGCACAATGTGCACATGCTAGAGAGGAGAAAACTCCAGGGAGGGGGCAATCTTTTCTAAAAGAAGAGCTAACAATGTTTTTAAAAACTTATTTTCATTTTATTTGTTAGGAGAGCTGCAGAAAGAGATGGAAACAGCCATACTCAGATCTTCCTTCCTATGGCCCACTTCCCACATGCCTGGAATGCTGTCGTCTTCCTTCTTGCTCTCTCTCACACAAATCAAACCCCAAACCATGCTGCATAACCTGGACATATCTAGGAAATACCAAGTCCCACATACATGCCAGTGCAGGTGCATCCTATCAATCTGTGGCCTGGACTTCTCAAGACATCAATCTCATCATAATCAAGTCAGGTCTAAGGAGATAGGCATTGCAGTACAATAGATTTGCCATCTGCTTGGGAAGCCCCCATTCCATATTGGATTTCCTGAGATAGAGTCCCACCATTGCTTCTGATCCAGCTTCCTGCACATGTGCACCCTGGGAGGCCCAGGTGATGACCTCAGTGCTTGGGTTCCTGTCATTCATGTGGGAGCACAGGATGGAGTTTCTGGCTTCAGTCAGGCCCAGCCCCACCTTTGTATCTGGGAAGTGAATTAGCAGAGAGAAGGTCTTGAGATCTCATTCTCTCTCTCTCTCTCTCTCTCACTCTGTGTGTGTGTGTGTGTGTGTGTGTGTCAGTGTGCATGTGAGTGGGTGTGTCTAACTTTCAAAGTAGGAAATGGATTCTATAAGAAAAACATGAAGAGTCTGAGACTAAATTCTGGATGTAGTGTTGGTACAGAAAAGAGACATGTGGGTACAGCTAAGGAATTTGAATAAACTGTGGCCTTTAGTGAATAATAAAGTATCAGTGCAGGTTCACTGATGGCAATAAACACACCACACTAAGGAAAGATGTCTATACGAGCTACTTCCAGCAGTTCCTTTATGAAGGGACTTCAAAAGGTCATGGAAAATGCACATTATGAGTAAACTGACACATGGACTTACATTCTTTCTGCAACAAGGTAAATTCAGCTTTTCTCTCATTTCCTCCCCAAAGAGTCTGAAGTTATCTCTCCTGGTTTCACATTGTGATCTTTTCCTTGCCACTGGGATGCCCATTCACCAAACCACCTTCAGGGCAAATATCTATCAAGACCAAGGCTGGACCTCTCAGGAGCCACTCCCTGAATTCCTTATCACTGCACATGCATCCCACTCACAGGAATTACTACTGTGCTCAGAGGATTCAACCTTCTCTCTCATACTCCCTATTTTCCAGTCCCTGGAATAAAGACCTAAGGACTGAATGCTTTAAGCCTCGGACAACCGCACTGAATGATCCTGGGTACAGACATAGGGACATGTCAAAAACAAAGCACCACCCAGAAAAGCAAGGGCCTGGCTTCACCAGCAAGACACAAGGAGGTCTTAGCTCAGCCCTTAGCACTCAATTCTGTCCATCGTCCTGAACAGTTTTGCACCTCTGCACATTTGTCCAAACTCATCTCTACCAGGGGACAAACACTGCTCCCCAGAGCACACAGGAAACAACCTGACAGCAGACAACAAGGGCCACACCACAAGGAAGCTGTCATCCCTGAGCAGCTCCTTTGTGTCGAGACTTTGCCAGCAATACCAACTTCAGTTCCTCCTCCCTCCCACCTCACTGACAGGAGGGTGCAGTTACAAGTTCAGCTGACAGCTAAGAGTATGGATTCCAGACCCCCACCATGAGATAGGTACTTGGTGGCTCTGGGCCTCAGTGTCCCACACGTCAACTGGGGCTACTAACAGTCTCTGCAGTACAAACAGCTGCTGCCTGAGCTCTGCTGCTCCCATTGCTATTCCCATCCCATCCCCATTTGAAAGAGGAAGGAAGGAGAGGTCCTAACATCCTGGCTCATGGCTTCAGATCAGCCCAGCTCTCACCAGTGTGACCATTTGGGAAGGGAACCAATAGATGGAGCATCTCCAGTGGATGGAGTATCTCAGGATCACCCCCCACCCCTTAATATTACTGTGCCTCTCAGACAAATAAATAAAATCTTTAGACAGAGATCAAGATGCATCTCTTTTGCAGGTTCACCCTGCAAATATCCACAGCAGCCCAGTTGTAGCCAAGCCACAGTCAGCAGACATGAAGGCACTCTGGGTCTCTTACCTGAATCACAGTCAACCAACAGCACCCAGTACCACCTGCTGCCTCCCAGGGTACACATCAGAAGAAAATTAATCAGAAGTGGGACAGGAACTCAACCCCAGGCACTCTGACAAGGGATGTGCATGTCCCAAGCAGCATCGGGTGCTGTGCTGAAAACCTGCCTCTTCCAATATCTGTGAAGGTGACCCATTTTTCTTCAGTAAAGAAGTGGAAGAACTGAGCTGGCACTGTGGCATAGTGAGGAAAGCTGCCACATGTGGTGCTGGCATCCCCTAAGGGCACTGGTTCCACATCTGGCTGTTCTATTTCCAATGCAGCTCCCTGCTTTTGCTCCTGGGAAGGCAGCAGATGACAGTTCTGGTACTTGGGCCCCTGCACCCACATGGGAGACATGGAAGAAGCTCCTGGCTTCAGAAAGGCACAATTCCAGCCATTGTGGCCATTTGAGGAGTGAAGCAGTGGATGGGAGACTGGATTCTCTCTCTCATTCTCTAACTCTGCCTTTCAAATAAATACATAAATAGATCTACCTATCTATCTATCTTTTAAAAAATACAAACTGGAAGACTCCATGGACATGGCCAAATTGCCAAGATCCTTAGTTATTGTCGCTCCCCCTCTTCGTGGAGGAGCGACACAGGACCCTGCGCTGTTCTTTCGTCTGCTCGGCCCTCCCCGGGTTTGCTGCTGGTTCTTCCCGGGTTGGCTACTATCCCTTCCACCTCCGTGGAAGGGCAGTTCCCCCTGGCCACATTCCCCACTTCCGCAGGGGAGCGGCACACCGCCGGCCAGCTCTTCTCAGGGGCTGCACAGGTGTTCCTTCAGCTACATGTTCCCCTTAGATGTTCCTGGTGAATGCCGTCTCTCTCCTCCTTTATAGTCCTCCTCCGCCAATCCCAACTCGGCTGCCCACACGCCGAGTACGCTGCTCTCCAATCAGGAGCAAGTCCTACAGTTTATTGGCTGAACTGGAGGCAGCTGTGTAGAAGCCTCTTTCTTCTCTCCCAGCGCCATATTGTGGGAGAGCAGATGCATAGAATAAGTCTTAATTCCAGTAACAGTCTAGTCCGAGTTGCTCCCCACAGATCCCCCTTTCTTTTTATTTTTTTGGCGTTGATATGCGCCTGTCTTCGGTGTCCCGCGGCACACACTCTGCTCTACTTGCTAGAGTTGCCACAGGTTCTTACAAGTTCTATCAATCAGGCAAACCGAATCCGGGTCCTCTCTTCGCCATGTTGTGAGGAGGTTTTTAGGCGCTGATGCGTGCCTGTGTTCGGTGCCCTGCAGCGCATGCTCTGCTCTGCCTGCAGGGGCTTACAAGCCCTAACAATCAGGCAAACCGAATCCAAGCCTTCTCATTGCCGTATTGTGGGGGAGACTTATTAGTGTTGGTTCGTGCCTATCTTCGGTGACCTGCAGCTCATACTCTGGTCGAGCTGCCTGCTGGTGCTTATCACCCTAATCAGGCAGACCGAATCCAAGCTCTCTCATTGCAGTGTTGTAGGGAGGCCTCTCTATTTCTCTATTTCTTTTTTTTTTTTTTTTTTTTTTTTTTTTTTGACAGGCAGAGTGGACAGTGAGAGAGAGAGACAGAGAGAGAAAGGTCTTCCTTTGCCGCTGGTTCACCCTCCAATGGCCGCCGCTGCAGCCGGCGCACCGCGCTGATCCTGGCAGGAGCCAGGAGCCAGGTGCTTTTCCTGGTCTCCCATGGGGTGCAGGGCCCAAGCACCTGGGCCATCCTCCACTGCACTCCCTGGCCATAGCAGAGAGCTGGCCTGGAAGAGGGGCAACCGGGACAGAATCCGGCGCCCCAACCGGGACTAGAACCTGGTGTGCCGGCGCCGCAAGGTGGAGGATTAGCCTATTGAGCCACGGCGCCGGCTCTATTTCTCTATTTCTCTATCTCCGGGCATTCCTATTTCTCCCATTTTACTTCTATCTTCCAGCATTCCTATTTCTCTCCTTTTACTTCTAAACTTCTGTTTCTCTTATCCCTGCGGCTTCCCGGCAGCGCTCGCCCGAGGCTGCTTCTCGGCACCTCGCCCCGCAGCAGCTTCTCGGCACCTCGCCCCGCGGCAGCTTCACAGCTCTGCACGGCTTCCCGGCGCCTCGCCCCGCCGGCGGGTTCCCGGCTCTGCGCGGCTTCCCGGCGCCTCGCCCCGCCGGCGGGTTCCCGGCTCTGCGCGCATGCTCCGCGGTCTCCACGCACTTCGCGCCCGCACCACGGCCTCGCGCCAGCCCCGTGTTCCCCATCTATTCACGCCCCGTGCTCTCTCTGCACGCAGCGGCTTCCGCGAATGTTTCCGCCACCACCGGCATTCAGTCCAAGTTCCCCGGACTAACCTGGTGAATTCCAACCTGGCGGCCCACGTCTCTGCCTCTGGTTCCAGATCTTCGCCTCTTGCTCCCCGGGGTGACTTGAAGAATTCCAAGGTGGCTTATATCTCCGCCTCGGCCTGCACTCGCGGCTTCATCCTCCCTAACATTTTTCTCTACCCGGTATGTTTCCTTAAGTTTTCTTCCAACAATATTCCTCTCATTTCTCCTGGCTTCTCCCCACAGTCCGTATCCGAGTCCAAGCCTCCTCCAGGTTTCACTTTTGCTTTCAGTCTCCTAGCTTCCCCGCCATAGTCCGCATCCGAGTCTATGAAAGCTTTCACTTTCGCTTTCAATCCTAACTTCTTTCCCACAGTCCGTATCCAAGTCTATGCCTAGGCTTTCAATAGCTTCTTCCGGCACCTTTCTCGTCTGGCTTTCCCTAGGCTGTTTGCTAGTCTCTCTGATATTTTCCCATTTCTTTCCGTTTCTTCCCTCCTAAGTTTCCTATCCGTCCTAGGCTTCATATCCGAGTCACGGCACCATTATGTCGCTCCCCCTCTTCGTGGAGGAGCAACACAGGACCCTGCGCTGTTCTTTCGTCTGCTCGGCCCTCCCCGGGTTTGCTGCTGGTTCTTCCCGGGTTGGCTACTATCCCTTCCACCTCCGTGGAAGGGCAGTTCCCCCTGGCCACATTCCCCACTTCCGCAGGGGAGCGGCACACCGCCAGCCGGCTCTTCTCGGGGGCTGCACAGGTGTTCCTTCAGCTACATGTTCCCCTTAGATGTTCCTGGTGAATGCCGTCTCTCTCCTCCTTTATAGTCCTCCTCCGCCAATCCCAACTCGGCTGCCCACACGCCGAGTACGCTGCTCTCCAATCAGGAGCAAGTCCTACAGTTTATTGGCTGAACTGGAGGCAGCTGTGTAGAAGCCTCTTTCTTCTCTCCCAGCGCCATATTGTGGGAGAGCAGATGCATAGAATAAGTCTTAATTCCAGTAACAGTCTAGTCCGAGTTGCTCCCCACAAGTTATTGAGGAAAGTACTAAGTGTTTGTTTTATTACAAAAATGTCTGGAACTTAAACTACCTTCTATTGACAAAGTATATATTTTAGGTGTATCTTTAAATCCCACTGTCCTTGAATTCTAAATTTCCTCATATCACCAGCAGTGGAATTGCTAGGGGACATAACTACTCTATTATTCAGGGGACGATACTACACACATTTATCCACCTGTCTTTGTGCTACTTAGAACTATTCTTGCTGTGTGCATGGTTGTCAATACAAATGTCTCTCCTTCCTCCAGCTACCTTCTTAGTATGCCATTTCCTACATGGATCTTCTTTTTCTAGCACCGTATTACTGAGCTGATGTATTTCATACAGCAACACACACACACACACACACACACACACACGTGCATGTAAAGCTGGTGAAATCCTGATGAGGCTGAAGGATTTTTAGGGTCTATTTCTACAGAATCACCTGTGTGTTTCTGAAAACAAAGGAGCAGCCAAAGAGAGCAGAACACTCACCAACTCATCTAGCCTATAGAGCTGTCCAAAGCTGATGGAACCTCTGAAGAGAGCAATGAAGACAGAGATCAAAGACATCTTCACTGGTCGTGGAAGGCACTGAAGAAAGGCAGAATGGGAGAAGCCATGACTCAACCCCATGGGCCAGTGACCCCTGTCCTGCCCCTCCCAGCCCCTTCTCTCCCCCTCCTCCACCTCCTTTGCTCTCCTCAAGATCTTGCACAGGACGTAGCTGCTTAGGTTCTTCACTGTGCCCTCAGCCTCACTGCTGCTCTCATCCACTTTAGCCTCTGCACTTCCAAGTTAGGCTGGGACCATGACATCTCAACATGGGACCCACGTCCTCTGTCATTGTCTGAGGGAGTCCACAGCCCTTTAGCAGCTCCACACACACCTAAATATCTTCTTCGCCTGAGCACTCGGGCCCTTCACTCTGAGAGAGAATTTACAGCATATTCTGACAGTCACAAGCTCCCAAGGGTAGTCAGTTATGTGCTATATCCTTACAATTGCCACAAAAAGGAGAAGTAGATGACTGTATAGTAAACAGCAGCTGAAAGCCCTCCAATTCTCCCCTCCAATAAATCAGTGAGAAACCTGCCAAAAACAGTCACCATTAACATTTTGTAAGTTTTTAATCTTTTGATTCAGTGGGAGAAATGCATAGGAGAGTGAGGGCCCTATCTAAAAAAGACAGAGAAATCTGGATTCATACCGAACACCACTAGCCACCATGTGGAGGAGTATGCAGGCCAGGAAGCGTGGAGCAGATGGCCTGAAGACCACATGCCCAAAGGTGCAGGGGCAGCAAGACCATCCAGCACAAAAGGGAAAAGGGCCAAAAAGCCATTAGCATTTCAAGAATCCTGGAAACTAACCCAACATCTGCAGGAACCCAGGCAGTACCGAGCACAGAAAAACAAAGCACAGCTGACTCTCAGGAAGAACAGGGGGTTGGTGGCAGTCTCCCTGTCCCGAGTACAACCTGCTGCTCTGCAGTTCCACAGGAACACAGAAAACGGAAGCCCACGTTCATGGTGAAAACCAGCAGTGGGCAGCCACTGCCGGGAGCACAATCAGTCTGTGGCTTCCCCAAAGCCTTATTCATAGAGAATGAGCACTCTCTGAGGAGTCTGCTGCCTTCGGGAAGAACCCACTTTCTAGGCTGAACTTGACCTGACCTTGAACTTGTCCAAGGTGATAAGTACAATGGTCCCCAGCAAAACTCTCAAAACTATCACAGCCACTGCTTAACTTTGTGGATACTCTAAGTAGTTGACAACTCCCTTAGATAAAGGACAAACTAACCCAATAACATTGCCGCAGAGCTAAGTCATGAGTGTCTGTAGGGGACTCAGGAAGCTCTGGCACACTCCTGGGAATCTAGAAATGCACAGGTGCACCCTTCTCTGATGAGAGAGGCTCGAGGTGCTGGACTTCTCACATACACAAGGACTAATGCCAAACCTCTTGCTCCTCCTGGGGTACTAGAATCTACCCATGTGCTGGGAAGAAGGCACCAATGAACAGCCTGGGCAATCAGACTCTGGGACCATGTCTGGCAAATGTCACTCTTGTTGTCACAACTTGTTCTGAGTCCAGGGGGGCCTCCACAGGAAGCACTGACCCTGGGAGTGCTCAGGATCAGGATCTCCCAACACAAGCAGAATCACCAAGACTGCAGCCAGCTGACACTACCTCTGAGGAAGTACAGACATGGAACTCACTAGGCCCAGAGCACTCGGCATTCACACTATACTCAAATTAGTGAAGGAATCTATGTGTTAAGCACTACAAACATCAAGAGAAGTGTTTCACAGGATAGGAAATAACAGTAAGGGAATACATCTTATGAGAGGAGTGACTCGAGTTTCTGGAATTCAAAAGAACAACTGAGAACCCCCCTGCAGGGGCCTGCACCAGCTTCCTCGAGTCACCATAGCTCCTTACTGCCATCTGCCTGGCTTTAAAGCAGGAAGGTTGCTCACAGTTCTGGAGGGCAGGGCCTGATGTCAGAGGCCTGCTGCTCCCTGCTCTATCTGAAGGCTCCAGCGTAGGGTCCTCCACGGCCTGTTTCTAGTTTCTGGCGCTTGCCTCCACCCTTGGGTTGTTGCTTTGCAGCTGCAACTTCCCAGCCTCTGCCTGTGCCATCAGAGTCTTCTTCCTTCCACATCCACATTTGCCTGGAATGGAAGGACAACAGCAATGGATCAGGACCCACTCTGACACAGGATGAGCTCATCATCCCTGACTCTACCTGTGAACACCTTATTTCCACAGAAAGCCTCCCACACAGACATTGAGCGCTAAGGCTTAAACGTTGCAGGACAAACTCCTCATACAATAGGATTTTGAACAGGCAAAAGAAACACCGAACCTGTGGATCAGACCCTGCAGATGGCCCAGTCCAATGAATAATAAGCAAACAATAGTTTCAGAAACCTGTGGGACACCATCAAGCATAACACATATTCATAAAGAGTCCAGAGAGACAGGGATATGAGACAGGGACAGCAAGAATATATGAATTGTGTCCCCAAATTGCCTAAACATTTTGAACAAGAATAATCAAAATATGCATGGGTGTTTGGCCAAGTCATAAAGCAAACAGGACATCAATATCCAACAAAGAAATGGTTCAATTTGATTCCCTAGCTCTGTCTCCTCTTTCCAGCTTCCTGCTCCTATGAATATTGGGAGGCAGCAGTGAGGGTCCAAGTCGTTGGGCTCATTCCACACATGGGGAAAACTTGGATTGGGAACCCAGTTCCCAGCTGTGATCTTACAGTTGTAGAAAGTACTTCGAGGAGTCAATCAGCAGCTGGAATATCTCTCATGCCTCTATCGCTGACACATCATAGGATGCAAAAATATACATGGAGTTCAATGAACTGCACTAGTAGAAATTCACATCCTAGTAAGTTGGAAGGCAAAGACAAAGACATGCAAGGGCCTCCAGAATGAATTGTCATGCACAAAGTATCTCTGAGAAGATGAACACTGGTATGGCTTTGTAATCCGTTTTTAAAAAGTATAGCTAGTAATGTTGTGGAATTTAAACATCACACTTTATTCTGCAAATCCCTCACAAGTTTTTTTTTTAATTTGTTTTATTTATTTGACAGGTAGAGTTACAGAAAGTAAGAGAGAGACAGAGAGAAAGGTCTTCCTTTCATTGGTTCACTCCCCAAATACTGCTACAGCTGGAACTGTGCCTATCCAAAGCCAGGAGCCAGGTGCTTCTTCCTGGTCTCCCACATGGGTGCAGGGGCCCAAGCACTTGAGCCATCCTCCACTGCCTTCCTGGGCCACAGCAGAGAGCTGGACTGGAAGAGGAGCAGCCAGGAATAGAACCGGCGCCCATATGGCATGCCGGCACTGCAGGTGGAAGATTAACCAAGTGAGCCACAGTGCCGGCCCCTCCCTTAAAAGTTTGACTTCCTCAGAAAAGTTCAGAGTGTCAGTATACATAGTAGCCAAATGTGTAAGTGACCCATTTACCCAGCATGTGATAAATGAAAAGTATTAATATGCTTCGTTCACACAGTAGATATTACTCAGCCATAAAAGGATCAGGTGTGGATATATGCTACAATATGGATGAACCTTGGATATATTTTGCTTATTGAAAGAAAACAGACATAAAAGTGACCCTCTATCTCCATGATATGGCCAGAAGTGAAAATAAATCCACAGAGACAGGAGGTAGATAAGGGTTACCAAGGCAAGGCAGGTGGAGAGAATGAGGTTCTCTGACAAGGAGTATGGTGTTTCCCTTTGAGATGATGAGAAAAGTACGGAAATTACAAGACAGGAAAACCTGAATATACCAAGACCCAGTGAACAGTATGCTTTGTTTATTTTTAAAGATTTATATACTTGAAAGGCAGAGTGATGGGGAGTGGGGGATGATAGGGAGATCTATCCACTGGTTCAGTCCCCTCAGATGACTGTAATAGCCAGGACTGGGCCAGCCTGAAACCACAAGCCAGGAGCTTCCTCCAGATCTTTCACATGGCTGGCAGGAGACCAAGCACTTGGGCCATCTCCCACTGTTTCCCCAGAAGCATTGGCATAGAGCTGGATCAGAAGTGGAGCAGCCAAGGGGCTTCCATAGCCTAGACAGCTCATAGCAAGAGTCTCGGCTGATTGCTGATATATACAGAACTTTCAATCCTACAGCTAAAGATTTTACATTCTTCTCAGCAGTACATGGAATCTTCTCTAGGATTGACCACATACTAGGCCATAAAGCAAGTCTCAGCAAATTCAAAAGAATTAGAATCATACCATGCAGCTTCTCAGACCATAAAGGAATGAAGTTGGAAATTAGCAACTCAGGAATCCCTAGAGCATACGCAAACACATGGAGATTGAACAACATGCTCCTGAATGAACAATGGGTCATAGAAGAAATTAAAAGAGAAATCAAAAATTTTCTGTAAGTAAATGAGGATAACAGCACAACATACCAAAACTTATGGGACGCAGCAAAAGCAGTGTTAAGAGGAAAGTTTATATCAATAGGTGCCTACATCAAGAAATTGGAAAGGCACCAAATAGATGAGCTTTCAATTCACCTCAAGGATCTAGAAAACCTACAGCAAACCAGACCCAAATCTAGTAGGAGAAGAGAAATAATTAAAATCAGAGAAGAAATCAACAGGATTGAATCAAGAAAAACATTCCAAAAAATCAGCCAAACGAGGAGCTGGTTTTTTGAAAAAATAAACAAAATTGACACCCCATTGGCCCAACTAACTAAAAAAAGAAGAGAAAAGACCCAAATCAATAAAATCAGAGATGAAAAAGGAAATGTAACAACAGACACCATGGAAATAAAAAGAATCATCAGAAATTACTACTAGGACTTGTATGCCAGCAAACAGGGAAACCTATCAGAAATGGATAGATTCCTGGACACATGCAACCTACCTAAATTGAACCAGGAAGACATCGAAAACCTAAAAAGACCCATAACTGAGACAGAAATTGAAACAGTAATAAAGGCCCTCCCAACAAAGAAAAGCCCAGGACCCGATGGATTCACTGCTGAATTCTACCAGACATTTAAAGAAGAACTAACTCCAATTCTTCTCAAACTATTCAGAACAATCGAAGAAGAGGGAATCCTCCCAAATTCTTTCTATGAAGCCAGCATCAGCATCACCTTAATTCCTAAGCCAGAGAAAGATGCAGCACTGAAAGAAAATTACAGACCAATATCCCTGATGAACATAGATGCAAAAATCCTCAATAAAATTCTGGCCAATAGAATGCAACAACACATCAGAAAGATCATCCACCCAGACCAAGTGGGATTTATCCCTGGTATGCAGGGATGGTTTAATGTGCGCAAGACAATCAATGTGATACACCACATTAACAGACTGCAGAAGAAAAACCATATGATTATCTCAATAGATGCAGAGAAAGCATTCGATAAACTACAACACCCGTTCATGATGAAAACCCTAAGCAAACTGGGTTTGGAAGGAACATTCCTCAATACAATCAAAGCAATCTATGAAAAACCCACAGCCAACATCCTATTGAATGGGGAAAAGTTGGAAGCATTTCCACTGAGATCTGGTACCAGACAGGGATGCCCACTCTCACCACTGCTATTCAATATAGTTCTGGAGGTTCTAGCCAGAGCTATTAGGCAAGAAAAAGAAATTAAAGGGATACAAATTGGGAAGGAAGAACTCAAACTATCCCTCTTTGCAGATGACATGATTCTTTATTTAGGGGACCCAAAGAACTCTACTAAGAGACTATTGGAACTCATACAAGAGTTTGTCAAAGTAGCAGGGTATAAAATCAATGTGCAAAGATCCACAACCTTTGTATACACAGGCAATGCCATGGCTGAGAAAGAACTTCTAAAATCAATCCCATTCACAATAGCCACAAAAAAATCCAACACCTTGGACTTAACCAAGGATATTAAAGATCTCTACTATGAGAATTACAAAATCTTAAAGAAAGAAATAGAAGAGGATACCAAGAAATGGAAAAATCTTCCATGCCCATGGATTAGAAGAATCAACATCAGCAAAAGGTCCATTCTCCAAAAGAAATTTATAGATTCAATGTGATACCAATCAAAATGCCAAAGGCATTCTTCTCAGATCTAGAAAAAATGATGCTTAAATTCATATGGAGACACAGGAAACCTTGAATAGCTAAAGCAATCGTGTACAACAGAAACAGAGCTGGAAGTATCACAATACCAGATTTCAGGACATACTACAGGGCAGTGGTAATCAAAAAGCATGGTACTGGTACAGAAACAGATGGATAGACCAATGGAACAGAATTGAAACACCAGAAATCAACCCAAACATCTACAGCCTACTTATATTTGATCAGGGATCCAAAACCAATCCCTGGAATAAGGACAGTCTATTCAATAAGTGGTGCTGGGAAAACTGGATTTCCATGTGCAGAAGCATGAAGCCAGACCCCTACCTTTCACCTTACACAAAAATCCACTCAACATGGATTAAAGACCTAAATCTACGACCCAACACCATCAAGTTATTAGAGAACATTGGTGAAACCCTGCGAGATATAGGCACAGGCAAAGACCCAAGACTCTTGGAAAAAATCCTGGAGGCACAGGCAGTCAAAGCCAAAATTAACATGTGGGATAGCATCAAATTGAGAAGTTTCTGTACTGCAAAAGAAACAGTCAGGAGAGTGAAGAGGCAACCGACAGAATGGGAAAAAATATTTGCAAACTATGCAACAGATAAAGGGTTAATAACAAGAATCTACAAAGAGATCAAGAAGCTCCACAACAACAAAACAAACAACCCACACAAGAGATGGGCCAAAGACCTCAATAGACATTTTTCAAAGGAGGAAATCCAAATGGCCAACAGGCACATGAAAAAATGTTCAAGGTCACTAGCCATCAGGGAAATGCAAATCAAAACAACAATGAGGTTTCACCTCACCCCGGCTAGAATGGCTCACATACAGAAATCTACCAACAACAGATGCTGGAGAGGATGTCCGGAAAAAGGGACACTAACCCACTGTTGGTGGGAGTGCAAACTGGTCAAGCCACTATGGAAGTCAGTCTGCAGATTCCTCAGAAACCTGAATATAACCTTACCATTCAACCCAGCCATCCCACTCCTTGAAGTTTGCCCAAAGGAAATTAAATTGGCAAACAAAAACGCAGTCTGCACCTCAATGTTTATTGCTGCTCGATTCACAATAGCTAAGACTTGGAATCAACCCAAATGCCTATCAACAGTAGACTGGATAAAGAAATTATGGGACATGTACTCTATAGAAT
Organism: Oryctolagus cuniculus; assembly: GCF_964237555.1. Lineage (NCBI taxonomy): Eukaryota > Metazoa > Chordata > Mammalia > Lagomorpha > Leporidae > Oryctolagus > Oryctolagus cuniculus. Next base: position 26,327,408 of record NC_091452.1, read on the forward strand.
ACTATACAGCAGTCAAAAACAATGAAATCCGGATATTTGCAACAAAATGGAGGAATCTGGAACACATCAGGCTGAGTGAAATAAGCAAGACCCAGAGGGACAAATATCATTTGTTCTCCCTGATCGGTGACAACTAACTGAGCACCAAAAAGGAAACCTGTTGAAATGAAATGGGCACTTCGAGAAAGAGTGACATGAGCAGCCCTTGTCCTGACTGTTGATGTACAACTTAATACTTTATCCTTTTTAGTACTTTTTTGGTTCTACTTAATAATATTGATTGAACTCTGTAATCAACACACAATTATTCTTAGGTGTTTAAAATTAACGGAATCTATAAATTGCTTTTAGAAGAATGGACATTTTGATGATGTTGATTCTTCCAATCCATGAGCATGGAAGATTTTTCCATTTTTTGGTATCCTCTTCTATTTCTTTCTTTAAGATTTTGTAATTCTCATCGTAGAGATCTTTAACGTCCTTGGTTAAGTTTATTCCAAGGTATTGGATTGTTTTTGTAGCTATTGTGAATGGGATTGATCTTAGCAGTTCTTTCTCAGCTGTGGCATTGCTTGTGTATACAAAGGATGTTGATTTTTGTGCATTGATTTTATATCCTGCCACTTTGCCAAACTCCTCTATGAGTTCTAATAGTCTCTTAGTAGAGTTCTTTGGATCCTCTAAGTACAGAATCATATCGTCTGCAAAGGGGGATAGTTTGACTTCTTCCTTCTCAATTTGTATTCATTTAATTTCTTTTCCTTGTCTGATGGCTCTGGCTAAAACTTCCAGAACTATGTTCAATAGCAGTGGTGAGAGTGGGCATCCCTGTCTGGTGCCAGATCTCAGTGGAAATGCTTCCAACTTTTCCCCATTCAGTAGGATGCGGGCTGTGGGTTTTTTATAAATTGATTATATTGAGGAATGTTCCTTCTATACCCAATTTGCTTAGAGATTTCATCATGAAGGGGTGTTGAATTTGATCAAATGCTTTCTCTGCATCTATTGAGATAATCATATGGTTTTTCTTCTGCAGTCTGTTAATGTGGTGAATCACATTGATTGATTTGCGAATGTTGAACCATCCCTGCATACCAGGGTAAATCCCACTTGGTCTGGGTGGATGATCTTTCTGATGTGTTGTTGCATTCTATTGGCCAGAATTTTATTGAGGATTTTTGCGTCTATGTTCATCAGGGATAATGGTCTGTAATTTTCTTTCAGTGCTGCATCTTTCTCTGGCTTAGGGATTAAGGTGATGCTGGCTTCATAGAAAGAATTTGGGAGGATTCCCTCTTCTTCGATTGTTCTGAATAGTTTGAGAAGAATTGGAGTTAGTTCTTCTTTAAATGTCTGGTAGAATTCAGCAGTGAATCCATCGGGTCCTGGGCTTTTCTTTGTTGGGAGGGCCTTTATTACTGTTTCAATTTCTGTTTCAGTTATGGGTCTATTTAGGTTTTCTATGTCTTCATGGTTCAATTTTGGTAGATTGCATGTGTCCAGGAATCTATCCATTTCTGATAGGTTTCCCTGTTTGCTGGCATACAAGTCCTAGTAGTAATTTCTGATGATTCTTTTTATTTCCATGGTGTCTGTTGTTACATTTCCTTTTTCATCTCTGATTTTATTGATTTGGGTCTTTTCTCTTCTTTTTTTAGTTAGTTGGGCCAATGGGGTGTCAATTTTGTTTATTTTTTCAAAGAACCAGCTCCTCGTTTGGCTGATTTTTTGTAATGTTTTTTTGGATTCAATCCTGTCGCTCCCCCTCTTCGTGGAGGAACGACAATAGACCCTGCGCTGTTCTTTTGTCTGCTCAGCCCTCCCCGGGTTTGCTGCTGGTTCTTCCCGGGTTGGCTACCGACCCTTCCACCTCCATGGAAGGGCGGTTCCCCCTGCCACTTTCCCCGCTTCCGCGGGGGAGTGGCACGCCGCCGGCCGGCTCTCTCAGGGGCTGCTCAGGTGTTCCCTTTAGATGTTCCCCTTAGATGTTCCTGGTGCATGCCGTCTCTCTCCTCCTTTATAGTCCTCTTCCACCAATCCCAACTCTGCTACCCACACGCCGAGTACGCTGCTCTCCTCCAATCAGGAGCAAGATCAGCTCCTGCAGCTCAGTCAATCAAATTGGTGAGAGGCAGCTGTGTAGAAGATGTTTACTCCCTTCTCAGCGCCATATTTTGGGAGAGCCGATGCATAGAATAAGTCTTAATTCGAGTAACTTAGTCTAGTCCGAGTTGCTCCCCACACAATCCTGTTAATTTCTTGTCTGATTTTAATTATTTCTCTTCTCCTACTAGATTTGGGTCTGGTTTGCTGTAGGTTTTCTAGATCCTTGAGATGCGCTGAAAGCTCATTTATTTTGTACCTTTCCAATTTCTTGATATAGGCACCTATTGCTATAAACTTGCCTCTCAATACTGCTTTTGCCATATCCCATAAGTTTTGATATGTAGTGTTGTTATCCTCATTTACTTCCAGAAAGTTTTTGATTTCTCTTTTGATTTCTTGAATGACCCAGTGTTCATTCAGGAGCATGTTGTTCAGTCTCCATGTGTTTGCATACTTTCTAGGGTTTCCTGAGTTGCTAATCACCAGCTTCATTCCACTGTGGTCCGAGAAGCTGCATGGTATGATTCTAATTCTTTTAAATTTGCTGAGACTTGCTTTATGGCCTAGTATGTGATCAATCCTAGAGAAGGTTCCATGCACTGCTGAGAAGAATGTAAAGTCTTTAGATGCAGGATTGAAAGTTCTGTAGATATCTGTTAGATCCATTTGGGCAATAGTGTCAATTAAATCTGCTGTTTCCTCGTTGATCTTCTGTCTGGATGATCTGTTTCTGAGAGTGGAATATTGAAGTCCCCCAGTACTATTGTATTGGAATCTAAGTCTCCCTTGAAGTCCCTTAACATATCTTTTAAATAAACCGGTGCCCTGTAATTAGGTGCATATACATTTATAATAGTTACATCTTCCTGTTGAATTGAACCCTTAATCATTATATAGTGCCCCTCTTTGTCTCTCTTAACAGTTTTTGTATTAAAGTTTATTTTGTCTGATATTAATATGGCTACACCTGCTTTTTTTTGGTTTCTGGTGGCATCGAATATCTTTTTCCTACCTTTCACTTTCAGTCTACTTGCATCTTCGTTAGAGAGATGTGTTTCTTGTAGGCAACAAATAGTTGGGTTTTGTTCCTTAAGCCAATCAGCCAATCGGTGTCTTTTAACTGAAGAGTTAAGTCCATTAACGTTTAATGTGACTATTGATACATAGTGACTTTGCCCTGCCATTTTCCCGGAGATATTTCTAGTATATGCTTTGAGCTTCCCATGCTCTTTTACTGGTAGGTGTTCTGCCTTTACCTTCTTTCATATTGATGGCCGTGTTTCTGTGTTTCTGAGTGTAGCACATCTTTAAGCATCTTTTGCAGGGCCGGACGAGTGGCCACAAAGTCTTTTAATTTCTGTTTGCCATGAAAGGTCTTTATTTCACCTTCATTCACAAATGAGAGCTTAGCAGGATATAATATTCTGGGCTGGCAATTTTTCTCTCAGCATCTGTGCTATGTCTCGCCATTCCCTCCTAGCCTGTAGTGTTTCTGATGAGAAGTCTGCTGTGAGTCTGATTGGAGATCCTCTGAGAGTAATCTGACGTTTCTCTCTTGCACATTTTAGGATCTTTTCTTTATGTTTCACTGTGGTGAGTTTAATTACAACGTGTCGTGGTGAGGATCTTTTTGGTCATGTTTACTGGGGGTTCTATGAGCTTCCTGTACTAGAATGTCTCTGTTGTTGCTTGGCATAGTTAATTCTTCTTCCCTCACTGTGAGTTTTTTTTTAATACTATGTCTGTGTTAAGTGGACTGCCTGCTGTGGGAGGAGCCTTGGAGGCTTGAGATGGGTGTGGCCTGAGAGCTCTGCTTGGTTCTTCCAGGTTACAGGTGTGCAAAGGTGACACCCTCAGGTTACGCATGGAAATCTCTTTTTATTTATTTATTTATTTATTTATTTATTTATTTTATTTTTTATTCAGGAGGTAAGTAATACCGCACGGCTGAGCAGAATTGATGGTATTTAGTTTCCGATCTCTGGCTTCTACCCAAAGAGTCTGTGCCAGCTCAGTTTCTCCTGCAGACTCACACTGGGTTGCCTAGGTTACTGAATTGTAGCCTTAGCTCTCCCCTTTTATTATGTATATCCTGAGTGGGGCCTGCTCTTTGTCTCTTGCTCGCCTTTGCAAGGTTGGCGGAGAGAGAAACTAGTCTGTACCAGTACCCCCCCACCCTTTTTTCTTTTTCCTTCTCTCCTGTAGTCAGTCTGGTGAACTTTCCCGCTTCAAAGCCTGCTTCCCTCTAGATTCTGTCCGCCATTTCCCCGCCAATGTCTCCGGTTACTCAGCTCACCTCCCCTTCCAGCACCAAGGTGTGGACTCGGAGCCCTGGCCACCCTCCTCTCCCCGCTGGTGTCTGTGCCACATCCACTCCCCTTCCCGCACTGGCACGCAGACCCTGCGGCTCCCGCGGCTTGGCTTCCGCGTGGTGGGCAACCTTGCTCTCCCAGTAGATCCTCTGAGTCATAGCTACTAGATCCGGAAGAGTTTCCTCTGCAATTTTTTCCTGATCCTTTTTCTGAGGCTACCATAACTCCACTTTTATTAAACTAAATTTTCCTGGACTATCGGTGCACACCCTCACTATTCCGCCATCTTGGCTCCGCCCCTCAGCATTGGCCATTGCAGCCATCAGGGCAGTGAACCAGCAGATGGAAGTCCTTTCTTTCTGTCTGTTCCTCTCAAATAAATAAATAAAAAGAAAAATCTTTTTTAAAAAGCCCATGGGTATTTCTTTCCATGCCAGCCTCTCCTCTTGGGGCTTACAGCTGTCTCCAAGGGACCATTTTGCCTGCATTCCTGCCTTTCCCTGCACCTCTGGACCAGATTATCTAAGCCCTAGGGATGTGGACCCTCATAGCTGCTGCTGTCCTACCGCCCAGGCAGTGTCTGATGAGGGGCACACAGCCATGGATGCAGGACCCCCTTGCCAACCTGCTTCCTGCCTTTTCTGGCCTCCAGACCTGATTCCTTAGTCTCTTCATCTGGAGACCCTCCCGTCTGTCTGATCCTCTCCTCCGCCCTCCAACCTGTGGCACACCTCTTACTCAGGAGAACCCCTCGTCTTGTGGCCTCCTGCTGGCTGAACATTGACATTAGATGGCAGTGTTCAATACAAAAGCCTCCTTGTCTCTTGTGCTCATGTGTCTGCTCTGCAGATCCTGTGTCAGAAAGCACTGGCCTGTGTGACAGCTACCAGGGAAGGTCTAATCCTATTGGAAAGTTTCCATCATGTGGGCCAGGGGGCTGTGGAGCCCAACACACTGGTGTCCACAAGGACTGACACCTGAGCAGGAAGCCTGTGGCTGAACTGAAGGGATGGGAGCCCAGGATTCTCTCCTGGCTGAAAAGAGTGGCTGCTTGTCCTTAACCAATTACAGGATGGGGGCCTCTCAGCTGCCACGCCCTGCCTGTGGTCCTTGTGGGACAGAACAGAGTCTTTCCTCCTGGCCCCACTCTCTGGCCCACCCACTAGAGATGTCTTGCAGGAAGGTTGCAAAGCCCTCACCTGTCTGCACCGCTGGCTGATTCCGTGAAAGAATGCTGTGGCTCAAATGTCCTCCCAAAATACCTGTGCTGGAAACTTAGCCCCCAGTGCAATGGCATTGCAAGGAGGGGCCTTTTATAAAAAAAAAAGACTTATTTCTCTGAAAGACAGATTACAGATAGAGAGGGCTAGAAACAGAGAGAGAGATTTTCCATCTACTGGTTCATTCACCAAATGATTTCAATGATCATGGTTGGGCCAGGCCAAAGCCTTGAGTTAGGAATTCCAGCTGGGTCTCCCACACATTGGAAATGGGGCAAGCATTTGGGCCAAATTCTGCTGCTTGCCAGGTGCAATAAATGTCAGTCTTGCCTAGTACCACCAAAGCCTCACTGTACTCAATCATTTGAGCATGCTTTACTTCACAGTGCCCCCTGCCAGACAGCAGGGACCTAGTAGGTTCAGCCTGTAACATGTCCTTGGCTGGCGGGCTCCCTGTCTTCCCCCACCACTGGGGCAACTCCAGTGTTCTCATTATGCATTTAAAAGATTTTTAACGTTATTTATTTTGTGGTGACAGCATCATGGCACTATGGTTTAGGCTGTCAACAATGACGCTGGCATTTCATGCTGGAGTAATGATTTGAGTCCTGGCTCCTCCACTGCATATCTGCCTTCTTCCTAATGTGCCTGCTAAAGCCAAAGGCACCCCAAGTACTTGGGTCCCTGTTCCGCATGTGGGAAATCATGATGGAGTTCCACACATGGCTGCTGTGGCATTCTAGGAAGTGAACCAGTGGATGGAAGATCTCTCTGTGTCTCCCTCTCTGTCACTCTGCCTTTCAATAATGAACACATCTTCTAAGTCTTTAAATTTTTGGAGAGGCTGAGACACAGATGGTACTCCCATTTTTTGGTTTATTCCCAAAATTCTTGCAACCAAATGGGATAAACCAGGTAGGAACTGAAGCTGGGAGCTGGAAATGCAACCAAGGATTCCCATGTGGCTGTGGCTGGCAGGAATTGACTTACTCAGGCCATCACTGATGCCTTCTAGAGTCTGCATTAGCAGGAAGCTGGAATCAGGAGCTAAAGACAGGAGGAACTGAACCTAGGTCCAATGATGTGGGTTTTTTTGTAAATATTTATTGTATTTATTTGAAAGACAGAGACACAGAGAGAGAGAGACAGAGAGAGAGGTCTTCCATCCACTGGTTCACTCCCCAGATGGCTGCAATGACCGGAACTGTGCCGATCCAAAGCCAGGGGCCAGGAGCTTCTTCTGGGTCTCCTATGTGGGTGCAGGGGCCCAAGAACTTGGGACATCTTCTACTGCTATCCCAGGCCATAGCAGAGAACTGGATCGAAAGAGGAGCAGCCTGGACTAGAATCGGTACCCATATGGGATGCCAGCGCATCAGGCCAGGGCTTTAACCTGCTGCGCCACAGCACCAGCTCCGATGTGTGGGTCTCTTAATGAGCATCTTAATCACTAGGCTAAATGTGCTTCTAGTGATTCTTACTATTTTTTGATCATCAGCTTTGCCAATAACAAAGTGCACTGGAAACACAGCAAATTTGTTGCCACACAAATTAACAAGATGATTTTATTGTATAATATTCTATCAATGTAGGCAGAAACTAAAAATCATAGGTTTCATTTTTTTAAATAAGTTGGTCCATGTGGCTCTGGCTGAACAATATGAGAGAAATAGAAGTTCATGTGGAGGCCAGCCCTGTGGCTTAGTGTATAAGGCTGTTGCCTGCAATGCTGGCATCCATATGGTGGTCAGTTCATTGCTCAGCTGCTCTACTTCCAATCCAGCTCCCTGCTGATGACCTGCAAAAATTAGAGGAACAGGACCCAAATGTTTGGCCCTGCCACCCACATGGGAGAACTGAATGATGCTCCTGGTGCCTGGCTTCAGCCTGCCCATCACAGCCATCTCTGGAATGAACCAGCTAATGGAAGAACTCTCTGTCTCTCTCCCTCTCTCTCCCCGACCCTGCAACTCTTTCAAATAAATCAATAAACTTAATACAAAAAAAAAGAAGAAGTTAGTGTGGGTCGTAGGAGAGTGCAAGGGATGGTCAGGTAGTTAGGTGCCTGACACCCATGTGGGAGATCTGGATTAAGCTCCATGCTACTAACTGGACACAGCTGTCATTCCTGAGCAGCTCCTTTGTGTCGAGGCTTTGCCAGCAACATCGCCTTCAGTTCCTCCTCCCTCCCACCTCACTGACAGGAGGGTGCAGTTACAAGTTCAGCTGACAGCTAAGAGTTTGGATTCCAGACCCCCACCATGAGATAGGTACTTGGTGGCTCTGGGCCTCAGTGTCCCACACATCAACTGGGGCTACTAACAGTCTCTGCAATACAAACAGCTGCTGCCTGAGCTCTGCTGCTCCCATTGCTATTCCCATCCCATCCCCATTTGAAAGAGGAAGGAAGGAGAGGTCCTAACATCCTGGCTCACGGCTTCAGATCGGCCCAGCTCTCACCAGTGTGACCACTTGGGAAGGGAATCAATAGATGGAGCATGTACAGTAGATGGAGTATCTCAGGATCACTCCCCACCACCACCACCCCTTAATATTACTGTGCCTCTCAGATAAATAAATGCAATCTTTAAAAATGAAAGCATACATAATTCAATGGGAAAAACATCAATGTCTCAAAAGAAATGCAGGTTGAACAGAAGCACACAGGTTACCAAAAGGAAATACAAATGGCCTCATGTGCCTAACAAGACAGCCCCTCACTCCCAACAGGGGAATCCACATAAATCCCACAGAGAAAAGGGTGCCCACATGTGGGAAAGAAATGCTGAACTCTACACCTGTGGTCAGACCAAGGGTAGATGGGCCTTGAGCAGATTGCTGGGGAGCATGCAACCAGGTGCAGCCCTGGGATGACCCAGCAGCTTCACAGCCACCTTTCCTCATAAAGCAATCACCATTCCAGCCCTTGGTTCCATCTGCAGGTGTGCAGAATGGAGCACACACACTCAACTGAGGAGCGGCAGGGTCACTTCTTAAACCCACTGAAGTTGACAGCTGAAAACCTGCTAAGGTCTCTCTCTCTCTCTCTGTCTCTCTCTCTCTCTCTGTCTCTCTCTCTCTCTCACACACACACACACACACACACACACACATAGGAGGATTATTCAGCCATAAAAAGAATGAAATTCTACCATTTGCAGGAAAAATGGCTGGAACTGGAGGACATGCTATTGAGTGAAATAATCCAAACACAGAAAGACAAATGGTGCATGTCCTCTCTTATAGGGTGGCAGCCAATATTTAAAGAGAAAAATGCCTGAATATATAGTTTTACTGGAAATAGAGTGTTTTGTCTCATTTTGTGTTAAATATTTATCCAAGAAAATTGATAGGAATTATATTCTACTAGAGTTTTAATGATTTGGGGACTACTTTAAAATTTACTTTATGTGAGTCAACATGAACATCTTTTCTGTTGGTTATTCTGTGTAGCCCGTGCCTCCTTTCCTACTGGACTATGGTCTTCTCACTTTTTATTTCTGGAACTCTTTATTTAGGGGCACCAATAAGCCTTTGGCTATAATGTAAATTATATGTTATCTCAAAAAATAAATACAAGTTTTTTTAAAAGAACTAGCACACTCTTTGTAGACCAAATCCAAACACTTCAAGATGTGTTGTTGAGAAAAAAATCTGGTAGAAAATCCTCAGCTCAGAGATTGATTTCAACCCCACAACTTCTGAGGAGATTCCAGGGGCCGGGACCATGGTAGAGTAGTTTTTTTTTTAATTTTACAGAGTTAGACAATGAGAGAGAGAGAGAGAAAAAGAGAGAGAGAGAGGTCTTCCTTCCACTGGTCCACCCCCCAAATGGCTGCCACGGCCAGAGCTGCACTGATCTGAAGTCAGGAGCCAGGTGCTTCCCCCTGGTCTCCTATGCATATGCAGGGGCCCAAGCACTTGGGCCATCCTCCACTGCCTTCCTGGGCCACAGCAGAGAGCTGGACTGGAAGAGGAGCAAGCGGGACTAGAACCCAGCACCCATATGGGATGCCGGCACCGCAAGCAGAGGTTAACCATGTGAACCATGGCACCAGCCCCAGCACAGGTTAATCTGCCTGTGGCACCGGCATCCCATCTGGGCACTGGTTCTAGTCCTGGCTGCTCCTCTTCCAATCTGGCTCTCTGCTGTGACCTGGGTAATCAGTTGATGATGTTCAAATCCTTGGGTTCCTGAACCCCTGTGGGACACCTGGAAGAAGCTCCTGGCTCCTGGCTTTGGATTGCTGCAGCTCCAGCCAATGCAGCCTTCTGGGGAGTGAACCAATGGAAGGAAGACCTTTCTCTCTGTCTCTCCCTCTCACTGTCTGTAATTCTATCTCTCAAATAAATAAAAAGTTAAAAAAAATAAGGATGCTGAGTAGCAACCCAACCTTCCACCAACCAGGTGCATTTCCATCCCAGGTCACAACAAAAACAATGTGCTGGAGCATGGGTAGGAGGGAGGGTGCTGGAAGTGCCACTATGTTCCTATAATGGTATAAAGGAAATAGATGAAACATGTATAACATAAACAAAATATGTACCAAAGAAAAAAATCCAAGCATTCATAGCAAAAGTCGAGGAAAAGAGAAAATCACACTGTATTTTGAAGGAAGAGTAGCAGCTATGAACATAAGGGGAACCAGAGAAGTAAAAAACGCTTTTTCAGAAAAGGCAGCACCACGGTGGGGTGAGTGAGATCCAGGTTCTCCAGCACCACTGTCGCTGAGACTCTTGGTGCAGCCATGGCAGAACCACAGCCCTGGGCCAGCTGTCTCTGTTCTCAATAGCTGCTTGGATGCAGAACCAGCTCCAAGGATTTTCCATTGTAGCAGACCATGCCACAAATTAAGGATCTGAAGAAGTTGCTGCATGGAGCCTGTCCTGTGGCATAGTGGCTAAAGATGCCACCTGAAACACTGATATCCCATATGGACACTGGTTTAAATCCCAACTGCTCCATTTCCAAACCAGCTCCCTGCTAATGGCCTGGAAAAGCAGCAAAGGACAGCCAAGGCCCCTGCACCCGTGTGGGAACCCAGAAAAGTTCCTGACTCCAGTCCTGCCATTGGGACCATCTAGGGAGTAAACATGCAGAAGGAAGATTTCTCTCTCTCTCTCTCTCTCTCTCTCACACACACACACACACACACACACACACGTCTCTAATTCTTCCCATAAAATAAATAAATCTAGAAGAAGAGGAGGAGGAGGAGGAGAAAGAGGAAGAGGCAAGATGAAGGAGGAGGAGAAATTCGACACCTAGCCCCTTGAACTCACACCAAATGATATTCAGTCATCCCCAAATGAAACTCTGTGAGAACAAAAGTTCATTTTCCTTTGTCATTACCCCCATCAGTAGGAATAGCTCTTCTAATTCTCATTATCTTGCTCTGCAATGTTTTATTGCCCGCCTCCAGACTCCTATAGAAGAATCTATCAGTCTCCATTCAACAATGACTAGTGCAACTCATTCTTAAATAACAATGCCCAACTTTAGAGAATGAATCCAATAGCTAGATCATAATATTCATTGCTTAAACAAACCTACTAGGACTGTTACTCGTTCACTTATACTCACAACCCAGTTATTAATAAAGTTAGAAATTGCTATCCCACCAAGAGTTAAAGCAGTGGTTACTGGCTTCTGTCCTAAAACAAAACTATTTCCGGTGCCGTGGCACACTAGGCTAATCCACCACCTGTGGCGCCGGCACCCCGGGTTCTAGTCCCAGTTGGGGCGCTGGATTCTGTCCCCGTTGCTCCTCTTCCAGTCCAGCTCTCAGCTGTGGCCCAGGAGTGCAGTGGAGGCTGGCCCAAGTGCTTGGACCCTGCATCCGCATGGGAGACCAGGAGGAAGCACCTGGTTCCTAGCCTTAGATCAGCGCAGCATGCCAGTCGCAGCATGCCAGCCGTAGTGGCCACTTCGGGGGTGAACCAATGGAAAAAGGAAGACCTTTCTCTCTCTCTCCCTCCCTCTCTCTCTCTCTCTCTCTAACTCTGCCTGTCAAAAACAAACAACGACAACTAACTATCTACAGCCCATCTCCGCCCTCAAGGCAACCATTCCCCTTTCATTCCTATATCAGTAATTATCAAAGCTGTCAACTTAGTTTTTTATTTATTGACATACTAACTATCCATATTTATGGGGTACAATCTAATATTTTGATGAATGAAGACATTTACACAGCCCTGGCCCCATGAAGAGCCAGTATCACAGCAGGCTGCTTGCAATTCCATTTTCTTGGTGAAGCCACATAAGTTTTAACATCTATTTACCCCAAAACAGCCTAAATTGAATTTCATATTCTCCTTATTGCAACAGTCCTAGAATTCACTGTGGTGGCCGGCGCCACGGCTCAATAGGTTAATCCTCTGCCTTGCAGCACTGGCACATCGGGTTCTAGTCCTGGTTAGGGTGCCGAATTCTGTTCCAGTTGCCCCTCTTCCAGGCCAGCCCTCTACTATGGCCCTGGAGTGCAGTGGAGGATGGCCCAAGTCCTTGGGCCCTGCACCCACATGGGAGACCAGGAGAAGCACCTGGCTCCTGGCTTTGGATCAGAGCGATGCGCCGGCCGCAGCGCGCTGGCCGCGGCAGCCATTGGAGGGTGAACCAACGGCAAAAGGAAGACCTTTCTCTCTGTCTCTCTCTCTCACTGTCCACTCTGCCTGTCAAAAAAAAAAAAAAGAATTCACTGTGGTTAACTGCCTTGCCCAAGCTGAGGACCTGCAGCTGGGAAGTCAGAGTCAGGATTCTAAGCGAGGTCAGCATGATTCCACAGCTTCTATTTCTAACCACGCTGCAAGAATGCCTGGTAGCTGCATATTTGAAGTGGTTCCAATTAATTGTATATTATTCTGTATTTGAAAAATCGGAACATTTGGGTTTAAAAATGGTTACCATTGGCATTAAGCAATTACATTGATCACTTCTTTTAAAAATATTTTTCTATTTGAAAGTCGGAGTTAGGGAGAAATAGAGATAGAGATAGATAGATCAATCTGCCATCTGTTAGTTCACTTCCCAGATGGCTGCAATGGCTGGGGCTGAGCCAGGATGAAGCCAGGGAGCTGGAGATAAATCTAGATCTTCCAGGTGGGCAGCAGGAGTCCAAATATTTTGGCCATTTTTGGCTGCTTTCTCCAGGCCATTAGCAGGGTGCTAAAGCAGAGGTGGAGCGGCCAGGACACAAACCAGTGCCTGCAGAGATGCCAGCATCACAGGCCATAGCTTTACTGGCTATGCAATAGCACTGACCCCACACATCTATCATGTCTACACACTAGTAATACCCATTCCTCAAAGCTGTATTATGTATGTGCTCCAGATCTGCGACCCATTGCCTCCACAACAGATTGAAACACAGTCAATGTTAGCCCTTACTTATTCCTGGTGGCCTTGAACTGACAGGCATCCCTTTCCTGAAAGGCTTCTACTCTAAAGACTGAGACTTAAAATCCACAAACACATCCCATCCCCTCGTAATGACACTGTCACCTCCCCAAAAGCTGCCCGTGGTACTCACATTAACGTCTTTGCATTCTGAGGACAGCCCTGATTCTCAGCTCTAATATGGAAACTGACCCATTCCTAATTAAGTCAATCAAATGCCAGCCTGCTGGTGGGGTTTCTGCTGGCTCACTCACGTCCAACAATGTCTCTCCCTGTAACCATTTACCAAATGATGCTTCACACAAAATTATCAGCTTCCATCATAACCATTTTAGGACTACAGAAATACAATTCCATCAACTAATATACAATCCTAAAACCAGATTTTCCTCGCCTTCAAATTCTCTAATCATCTAGTTTTTCCCAACAATCATGCATTGCCAATCACATTTCTTTTTTTTCTTTTCTTTTTTTTTTTTTTGACGGGCAGAGTGGACAGTGAGAGAGAGAGAGAGAAAGGTCTTCCTTTACCGTTGGTTCTGTGGCTGGTGCGCTGCGGCCAGCACACCGCACTGATTGGAAGCCAGGAGCCAGGTGCCTCTCCTGGTCTCTCATGCGGGTGCAAGGCCCAAGCACTTGGGCCATCCTCCACTGCACTCCCGGGCCATAGCAGAGAGCTGGACTGGAAGAGGAGCAACCGGGACAGAATCCGGCGCCCCAACCGGGACTAGAACCCGGTGTGCCGACGCCACGGGTGGAGGATTAGCCTAGTGAGCCGCGGCGCCGGCCTGCCAATCACATTTCTTGCAAGCCAAATTCAATCATCGCTAATATTGTACAGAATCTGACTGGAAAAAATGAGCCCCAAAATATTTCCCCTCCCAAATAACAGCATGAACTACAATGTCAAATAGAGAGTCTTAGTTACACTGCATTTCTTCATTCCCTCATTTCACGTTGATTAACCACATCACCAGCCATCTAATCCCCCAGAAAATGTCAGTCACAAGAAACACAGTAACAATGACCAAGCACCCACAGCCCCCCATAACGACATAATCGCCCACAAAAGACTCTTCCCCAAGACCTCAAAAATCAATCTTCTGAATTTTTAAAATTAAAAGAAATTTCTACCCCATCATAGTCCACCATTCACATAATTTATTCCATAAACACTCCTAAAATCAATGACTCCCAAATGCCCACACTCGGCCCCAAGTTCCAGGAGACTCTCCCGTAGCGTTACAGTGACATAACCCAAGAGAACCAAGATACCCCTCAGTCACAAACACTGTTCACCCTGAAAACGACCCCAAACTGAACCGACAGCACAACCAACGCTCCACGGACAACATCCCAGACCCCACAAGCAGAAGCTGGTGGGAAAGCGACAACACAGCCCACAAACACGTACTCCATAAAATATAAAATGAATCCATCAAGGAAACCAATGCGCAGCTCGGGTCCCAGTTCTCAGACGGAAGCTCCCCCGGCCGCTGACAGGAGAAACCCTCATTCCAGTTCGCCCCCAGGAGCTTCATGGCGCGAGCAGCGCCTGCCACAGGGCGCCCAGCGGCGCGGCGACGCCCACAGCCCGCGTCCGTCCCCCGGCACGCACGCCCCGCGCCCTCCACGCCTCTCCGCGGCTCCCACCCTCCCTGAGGAGAGCGCCCGCCCCGGCCAGGCCCCACGGACGCGCCACAGACGCTGACGCGGCGCTCAGCAGGCCCGCGACGCCGGGGAGCTGGGGCAGCCGTCCACGGGAGAGTTCTCCTCACGCACCCGCAGACCCGCGCTCTCTCCAGTCGGCCCTCTCCGCGGCAGCTCCACGTGCCTGGCTTCAAGCCTGGCCTCCGCATGTGCTGCAGTCCACAGCGCACGCCAACGGACCACAACAAATCCAACGAAACATAAAAAAAAAAATGGCCGACGCCAACTGCACAGCATACTCATAGCCTCTGTATTCAAATATGGGCTCCGGAGGGACTCTTTTCTATTGGATAATACGGGAAGAGCAGCAACCAATCAGTAACTCTGTGCTTGCGCATGCGTAGCCATTGGCCTCCGTCTGGGCCGGTCTGCCACCTCTGGAGCCCCTGCCATGAGCTGTGGAGGACAGTGCTTTGCGCCTGCGCAGTGATGCGGCACTGACGGGAGCGCGGCAGGAAGGCCTGGCTGCCTGAAGAGGGCGCCGCTGCGACCCGGCGCCCGCCAGCTCCACACTCTCCAGTCCCGCATCTCACGGCTGTTCCAGAAGCCGGGCGCCCCTCTTGGGTGTTCCTGGCCTCTGTGCTGTCCGTGCCGGCGTTCCCTGTGGTCTCGTCCCCCGGCCAACCCCCTGACACTGGGGGGCTGTGATAGCGGGGAGGCCCCATCCCCAGCCTCAGCTCCTGGCAGCCCTTCTATGCGCCCTGCGGGGCTTGCTGTCCAGGGCCGTGAAAGGCTGAAGCCTCGGTCGTGCTCCTGTGCCTGGACAGAGAGAGCCCCGGCGCGGCGGCCTTTCCTCGGCTCCCCACCAGGCTCCCCACGCCGGTCACCGCCCTGCCCTTGCTATGTCCTCCGCCTGTGTGGGAGCCAAGGGTTCTGAGTGTCTCGGATTTAGCTGTCTCAGGTCTGCACCACCCCAGGGCGGACACGGGGTCCGCCGGGCAGTGGGGGATCTTGGGCCTGGGGAGAGACGGCCCAGTTACATTCTTGCTCACCGGCTTTTCCCGGCCGCCTCAGGAGCCAGGAAGAAGGAGTTGTGGGGCCCAGGAAGAGCAGGCCCCGCTGTATTCCCCTCGGCCTGGCCAGTGGCCCTGGACCACGGTCCTGGGGTGCCCCTGCTGATGCACCATTTTCAGGGGCCGGCCTGAGGAGCACCGTCCCGTCCTCAGCCACCAGCACGGAGTCCGGGCACAGGTAAGCTTCAGGACGTGCACCCAGGGGTGTGGTCAGGGGCCAGCGGGCTTCGGGGTCCACAGCACGCACAGGTGGATCCTCGGTGCCTGGTGTCCCATGCTGCCCCTCCCCCAGGGCTACGATGTGGACACTGCCCCGCCCCCAGGCTCTCTGGGTCACCTGGGAGCTCCGTGGGCACCTGCAGGGTGCGGAGGCAGGCCAGGCACAGGGCCCACAGCTTGTACTCCCTGAAGGGCCGGCCCAGCTTGCACAGGAGGTCCTGCAGGGACAGGTTCTGTGGGAGCAGAGAAGGGGACTTCCCGGGGGCGTGGCAGGTGACACCCCGCTCCTGCGAGGCGAGGCTGGGGAAGCAATGATGTCGGAGTGAGCGTGGGTGAGGCTGGAGGCCTGGCCACTGTGAAGTGAGACGTGGCAGGGCCCCCAGGAGCCGGCACGGCCGCGGGCACAGCAGCCCCAGGGCGGCACACCATGCACTTGTCCCCTAAATGAGGACACCTTTGGGGACCTGGGCTCAGTGACCTGAGTGGTCACCTGGGTGCAAAGGGCAGGAAGCGTGTGGGAGCCAGGGTCAGGGAGCCGTGTCCAGGGGGCAGTCTGGGAGGATGAGGAATTTCTGGGAGGAGGTGGTGACGGACGCTGTGCGGGCCACTGAGCAGGCGGTCAGAGCACAAGGCCCACACTCGCTCTGTGTGTCTCCCTGGAGGGCAGGTCCTCCACATGGGCTCAGACACACAGAAGGCTCCAGAGGCCAGTGTCCTCCCGGAGACCCCTTTCCAAGCCCCCTTGTGTATCAGAGGGGCTGGAGTGTGTGCTGGGGCAGCCCAGATGCCTGGGGGGCTGTGTCCTGTGTGGGGGCTGAGGTCAGGAGTCTCGATGCCAGAACCGTGGCTGGGCATTGTCCTAGGGGAAAGGACAGCCCTGGCCTCTTCAGTCTGCTCATCTGGCCCTGGGACAGACCTTGCTTGAAGTCACCACACCGTCCATGTAGTTGGCTCTCCAGTGCTCGCCAGGACTTGAATGGAAATAAAATCCCCAGAATCCCTCGCCCCTCATCCTGTGGGTCAACCAGCAGTGGCTGTGTGTGTGGCCCCCGCCCTGGGGCATTCAGGGCACACAGTTCAGGAGCCGAGCGGGGGCACCACAGGCCTGGCTCGCCTGTGTCCTAAGCCGGATGCAGGGGCAGGGGCAGGCCAGGCCGGGGCAGACAGGAAGACCCTGGAGAGGCTGGGAGGCGGTGCTGCCAGCAGTGCCATGGCTGTGGCCAGCTCCTCACCCCAGCCGCTGGGAGCCTGTCACCCACCTGCTCCATGGATGCCACTCCGGGAGTCTCCTCATCACCCATGGGCGTCTCAGTTTCACCTCCTGCACCTTGAGTGGCCTTGGGACAGGGCAGGGACCTCTGCTCGGCAGGCCCCTGGCTGGAGCGTGAGGACTTGGGGCCCCGTCTCCACTGCAGCCTGGGCCTGGTGCCCCCGTGTGCTGGGGCTGCAGCTCCTGCTCCAGCTCCTTGACCCTGGAGAGGCCGCTCCTCCCGCCCAGCATGGTCTTCCTGGGGCCTGCAGGGGAGCTCGCAGGCAGGGGCAGCTGGGCTCCAGGGCTGGAGGTAGCAGCCTCGGGGCCCTCGGGAAGGAGCCTGGGGGACGTGTGCATGCGCCGCAGGTGGCTCCTCTTGAGGAGGTCTCTGTCCAGCTCACCCAGGGGGCTCAGGGGGTCCAGGACAAGGCTGGCCAGCCCCTCCTGGCAGTGGCTGTCCTCGTTCTTCATAGGGGCTGACAGCAGTGGCTTGGGGGACAGGGGTCTGTGGCACAGGTTGGGCTCCCCAGAGATGGGGGCTGGGGCAGGCCCTCTAGGTCAGTGCCAAGGTCCCCTGGAGGCCTTCTGGGCCCCACACTTCTCGGTGCAGGCATCGCCCTCCAGGTGCTGTCACTCAAATCTGGACACAAAGCAAGAGGCGTTCACAGCAGAGACAGCGACATGGAGCCGCCAGCATGGCACCCACCCCGGCCTCCACCAGGGCTCCCCCGCCCTCTCCACACAACACCGCACACATCCCCTGGACACCCGGTTTCTCATCCGAGGGCTGGTCAAAGTCACAAGTGGTTCCCGAGGGAGAACGGGAACCGGGCAAAACCTTCTCCCAAGTGAGCACTGTCCCTGAGACGGGACCCTACTGGCCCTTGCTGGCTATGAGCTCAGACAGGCGGAGTCCCCGTGAGCTGTGGAAACCCCACAGCTTTGAGCGTGCAGAAGGGAATGCACCTGCCGGCACGCAGTGGAGCTGGCAGAGGGGATGAGCTAACTGAGCGGCGCCGCACCTGCACCTGCACCTGTCCCCAAGGTGCCCAGTGCCGGCCTGGCATGCTTTTGAGGTCTCTGCTAGGTTTTTGTAAAATGCATTTTCATGAGCTTCTTTAAACCTGGTATGTACGGATTTCAAAAACCGGTTTTTGCACCAAAATGACATCATCTTCAATGCTATTTTCCGAGAACTTTTTGAAGTACCCTTCCTATGTGATCTGTTTGAATACCCGTGTGTGAGTGTGAGTCCAGGGGGTGTGGGGGTTTAGTAAGAATGAGTGTGCCTGGGATTGTGTGTAGGTGGCTGTGCGGGCGTGTGGTTGCACGTACGTGCGTGGGCAGATGTGTGTGCGTGTGTGGGGGGCGCTCTCTCACCCTGAAAGGCGCCAAAGGACTCGATGGAGAGCACGCGTCTGCCGACGGCGGAGAGGCTCCCGCACACGTGGCAAGAGGACGCGGGCCGCGTCTTCTCCCGGCACAGCGCGATGACGCTCTGCGGACTGGAGCGCTCTCAGGAGGCTGCAGAGGGCTCTGCCCGCCGCCCGCCTCGCGCTGCCTGTCCACACTGCATCCCAACAGCTCCCAGCGAGGCGTGCGGCCTGGGCTCCGGAGCGCTCACCTCCAGGCGGGGTCTGTCTGCGGGCTCCTCCGCCTGCATCTGGCTCAGCAGCGTCTCCAGCTCCGTGCTCAGCCTGGGCTCCGGCTCCGGCTCCACCGCACACTCCAGGGCCGCCTTCAGCGTGGCCGCCAGGGAGTAGATGTGCGCCTGAGGCACCGGGGCCATGAGTGAGGGGCCCGGCTGGGGGAGTGCCCCCTACCCTGCGGGGTTTCCCAAGACCGGGCGTTGGGAGAGTGGACAGCGGTGCCCGACCCAGCCGGGGGCCTGGGTCCAGGCTGCCCCAAAGCACCCACCGGCTCCCGCTGGTGTTCTGCCCACCCCTAAGGACAGACGGGCGTGACGGTGTGATGCGTGATGTGTGATGCTTGACGCGTGCTGGGCGCAGCCCCTTCGCCGCAGGAAGCTGAGCCCAGCAGGACTCTGACGTGGAAAGCCCCGCGGCGCAGGCACAGCGCGGCTGCGCGGGAGCACGGGGTTCCAGACGGCAGGGCGGGCGGAGGCGGGGGCGGCGCGCGGCACGGGACCTGTCCTTAATGGATGAAAACGGTGCAAAAGGAGAAATGGTGCCGGCGCCCCAGTGCGCTCAGAGCCCACCTCCCCGCGCCCCGCACGGGGCCCTGCGGGAGGGAGCCGCGTGAGCTGAGAGCGCGGGGTAGGCGCTTTCCTGCGTGTGTCTCCCGGGAGACGTGCGTTCACGAGGCCGCGTCGCTCACGGGCCCAGGGAAACCCGCTGAGTGAACGCAGAAATGCAGCGCGGGAGACAGGATGCGGCAGGGCTGTGCGGGGAGGCTCAGGCCTGCAGCGTGCACGCTCACACCGCGAGGGAGCAGAGACGCACGATGGCCTCCTGGCCTCGGAGGAGACTAAGCTCCAGGCAGAGCAAGGAACGAGAACCGGAGGATTAACCGCGGCTAGCGCTGGACGCGGGGCGCCCCTGGCAGGACCGCGGGAGGAGGGCGCAGGGGAGCCGACTTCGTGAAAGACCGGAAAAGGAAAGGAAGCGAGGGTGCCGCACCGTAGGCCTTGGCCTAACCCGCAGGGCCACAGCTCCAGCCCCTCCTGGAAGCTTTTAGGGCTGGGCTTCAACTCCCCCCCGGGGGGCTACACCGCTGACTAAAGTGAGTCACAGCGGGAGGCTCCCGGCGGCAGGTGGCCGAGCTGGGGAACCTCTGGGTGTGGAGGAGGGGTACCCTGGACCCTCCCTTCCACCGCACAGAGGCCGCTCCGGTCGCTCCCTGGCTGGATTCAGACGTGGTTCAGTGTGCCAGGCAAGCACACCTCCCTGGGGAGAGCAAAACTGTGGGGCCCGGGGAGGGGCACAGGTAAGCATCTGTCAGGCCTGGGCACAGCGGTGGAGCGTTAACAACCGCTCCTGAGGCAGGAAACGGGCGGGAAAGCCACCACCCGTGACGCCGGCATCCCACACAGGCGCGGGTTCAAGTCCCGGCTGCACCTCTTCCGATCCAGCTCCCTGCTGATGGCCTGGGAAAGCAGCAGAGGATGGTGTAAGCGCTTGGGCCCCTGCACCCGCATGGGAGACCCGGATGGAGTCCTGGCTCCTGGCTTCAGCTTGGCCCAGCTCTGGCCGTTTTGGCTATTTGGGGAGTGAACCAGAGGATGGGAGATCTCTCTCTCTCTCTTTCTTTTTTCTATTTCTGCAATTCTGCCTTTCAAGTAAATATTTAAAAATATGTGAAAGCACAATGATGGAGTGTTGAGAAGCTGGCCGGGAAGCTGTTTCTGTGACAAGCGGAGGTGCTGATGCCTCTCGCTGTGCAGGGACTTCCCGAGGCTGCGTGCGTCCCGCGAGCCTGACAACAGAGGTTTACAAATGTGTGAAGTCGCTCGCCTCACTGGTTGCTTTTGGGAAAAGTGTTTTTCTTTCATAATATCTGTTATGTATGTTAACATGCAATGGGTTTGTTGTTATTTTAAAATGAATTAATGGGTTAGCATTTTCTAAAATGTCAGTTTCTGGTTGCGAGTCTGGCACAGTAGCAGCTGAGTTACTGTTTGGGACGCCAGCTCCCTAGGGAGTGCCTGCTTTGCGTCCTGGCTGCTCCACTCCCATGCAGCTCCCTGCTCACGGGCACCCCGGCAGCTCAAGTGCTCAGGCCCCTGCCGCACACGTGGGAGACCCAAATGGAGCTCCAGGCTCCTGGCGTCAGCCTCGTGTCCCCGGATGGTGCAGGCACTTGGGGAGTGCACCAGTGGATGGAGGGTCTCTTTCTGTCTCTCTCCCCTGCCTGTCCAGTAGAATGAAAATGCCGAGCAATAAAACCCACATGGATGAAACCTCTGGGGCTACTCTAACTTTTAGAATCTGAGCTTGCACGGAGGACTGCACAGATCCTTTGTGTGGTCCTTGGAGCACAGCAGACTAATATACCCAGGCACTGATCTCCTTTGAGGAGAGGAGCTCAGCTTAGCAGACTAAACCTCCCTTCTGTTAAAAAAAAAATTTACCGTGCCAAACCTGGATGTGCCCTTCACCTTAGACATGCCCTTCACCCTGGAGAACTGAACAGAGTTATCTGGCCACTCCCACCACATGCTTCTAGATAGCCACTGAAAGTAGACATTGCACTTATGTACAGATGAATAGTACAAAGATAAAAGCCACCACAGGGAAAAAAAAGAGAGAAACCAATGAGTATCTCCACAAATGCCAAATAATAAGCGCACCAATTCAAGAAACAAGAATAAGGAAGACAACATGACACCCCCAAAAGAATACAACACTTCAATACTATATTGTGAAGATGATGAGATTTAAGAAATGCCAAAAATGGGGGCTGGCACTGTGGCACAGTGGGTTAATGCCCTGGCCTGAAGCGCCAGCATTTCATATGGGCGCCAGTTCTAGTCCCAGCTGCTCCAGTTCCCACCCAGCTCTCTGCTCAGGCCTGGAAAAGCAGTGGAAGATGGGCCCCTGCACCCCTGTGGAAGACCTGGAAGAATCTCCTTGCTCCTGTCTTCAGATAGGCACAGCTCCAGCCATTGCAGCGAATTGGGGAGTGAACCAGCAGATGGAAGACCTCTCTCTCTCTCTCTCTCTCTGACTTTCAAATAAATGAATAAAATCTTTTTTAAAAAAGAAAGAAATGCCAAAAATGAAATGCAAAATGTTGATCATAGGATTAATTAGAAGTAATCAGAAGCAAATGAATGAAATAATGAAATCCGTACATGATATGAAAGAAAATTTCTCCCATTAAACTGAGATCTTAAAGAGAAATCAAAATGAAATCTTGGAAAGGAGGAATTCAATAGAACAAATTAAAAATGCAGTGTAATGCCTAAACAACAAAATCAGTGAAGCAGAAGAAAGAATATCCAACTTAGAAAACAAAGAACAGGAGGGGCCAGCGCTGTGGCTCACTTGGTTAATCCTCCACCTGCGGTGCCAGCATCCCATATGGGCGCCAGTTCTAGTCCCAGCTGTTCCTCTTCCAGTCCAGTTCTCTGCTGTGGCCTGGGAAGGCAGTGGAGGATGGTTCACATGCTTGGGCCCCTGCACCTGCATGGGAGACCAGGAGGAAGCACCTGGCTCCTGGCTTCAGATTGGCGCAGTTCCGGCCATGGTGGCCATTTGGGGGGTGAACCAATGGAAGGAAGACCTTTCTCTCTGTCTCTCTCTCTCACTGTCTATTACTCTACCTGTCATTTTTTTTAAAAAGCACAGGAAATCATACAGTCAGACCAAACACAACAAGAAGAAATTAGAAAAATAAAAAATGCTGTTGCTAATCTACAGGATACTATCAAATGACCACTTATGAGTTGTAGGAGTTCCTGAAGGCTTGGAAAGAGAGAAAGGATTAGAAGGCCTTTTGGTGCAATAATAACAAACAATTTCCAAAATATATATGCAAGAAAGGGACATCCAAGTACAGGATGCATATAGAACTCCTAATAGACATGACCAGAAAAGAACTTCACCACAACACATTGTAATCAAACTCCCCACAGTAAAACATAAAAAAAGATTCTAAAATGTGCGTGAGAGAAATGCCAGATTAATTTCAGAGGATCTCCAATTAGACTCACAGTGGACTCCTCATCAAAACCCCACAGGTTAGGAGAGACTAGTGAGATATATTCCAAGTCTTAAGAGAAAAGAACTGTCAACCCAAAATACTATACCCCGCAATGCTCTCATTTATGAATGAAGGTAAAAAAAAAAAAGCTCTCATTATGAATGTCATTTTTCCATGACAAACAAAAATTGAAATAATTTGTCACCACCTGTCCAGTCCTGCTGGAGAAGCTACACTCAGAAACACAGTCATCACTATGAAAGAAGAAGGAATGTTTACGGAAAAATGGCAGGGCAATGTCATTACTTACCAATAGTCACCTTGAATGTAAATGGCCTCAGCTCTCCAGTTAAAAGACACAGACTGGCTGAATGGATTAAAAAGCAAAATTCATCTAGTTGCTGCCTACAAGAGACACATATCACCAACAAAGATGCAGGCAGACTGCAAGTGAAAGAATGAAAAAAGATATTCCATGCTAACAGAAACCAAAAAAGAGCCAGTATAGCCATTCTAATATTAGACAAAATAAACATTAACACAAAAACTGTTGAAAGAGACAAAGAAGGGCACTATGTAAGGATTAAGGGATCAATTCAACAGGAAGATGTAACTATTATCAATGTATATGCATCTAATTACAGGGCACCTGGCTATGTAAAATAGATGTTAAGGAATCTAAAGGGAGACATAGACTCAAATACAATAGTAATGGAAGATTTCAAAATCCCACTTTCAGCAATGGACAGATCAAACAGACAGAAAATCATCATGGAAACAGCAGAATTAATTGACACTATAGACCAATTTTCAGTGTACCTCCTCTCCCATGGCTGATTGCAAACTACCGCGGTGCCCACTAAACAGATCTGGGAGGGATGATTCGGCCTTCAGTTCTCAGGAGCTGGCACACGCAGCCCAGCACTGACTGAGCTCTTCCCAGCCACTGTTCCTGCATTCTCCCCTCCTGACAGGCAATCTTGACTTCCTGTGCTCCTGTGCAAGTGACAGCGACACCTGGTGGCAGAGCCAGGCAAATCCCAGACCAGGGAGAAAAGGGCTTAGTGTGCAGGAAGGGAGCAGGAACCCCACCTCCACACCTCCCCTCCTCCTTCACCAGCCCTGGGGCCCATCATCTCCAGGAAAGATGCAACGTCCGGGCAGTGTCCACAAGGGTCCTTCACACAGTCTCCCGATGCTGGGGCTGGAGCAGCTCCTGGGGTTGGAGTAACAAGGGACCCCTGTCAGCCTGCAGACCCAGCCTCTGGCTGAGAGTGACCAGCTCTCAGCGTAACCAGAAGCATTCCTTCACCAAGAGTCCTTCCTCCTGGGACGTGGTCCTTGGCGCCAGGTCTCAGGGCCTTTCTTCTGACCGCGTACTGCCCTGGCCTTCCCAGCCTCAGTACCCTATATCCCAGCCTAGGCTGGGGAGGTGGGGGAGTGAGGGTGGCCCCTGTAACAGCAAAACATTTACACTAAGCCCTTGACACCCAAAGCCCCACGTGGCAGAACAGACTGCCCATCACCAACGATGCCCTCCCCTTCACAGGGTATTTTTAAAGAAGGCGTCTGCTTAGCCCCAGGTATCACGTTCCAGGTCCCTAGAGGTACAACAGGATTTTTGAAAGATTTTATTCACCAAACACAAATCCCCTGGCTGCCACTTCTACAGACCAGCACTTGCTGCATCCCTCAGGAAGCCATCTCTGCACCCCACGAGCTGCTCCCCCAAACCTGCTGCAGCCACCCACACCTGCAGCACTGACAGTCACTCTGCAGACCAGCTCTGGCCACGCCCTTGGGTTATAAGTGGTCTCTTCCCTGGACAGTACTGGCACATGCTCTGAGACTGCACGTCCCTGCAAAGCCACGCTCTCCAGAAAAGACACGAATCACGGCCACGTGGGGAGCCTCCTCCTGAGCTCTTGGTTCCCTCACTGCCCAGCCTCCCTCAGCAGAGTCGGAAGCTACTTTCTGAATCTGCTACTAATGATTATCTCGTGGTCTTTCTCATCCTTTTCACAGTTAACAACTGGTAATACTGCCTCTGCCTGCAGTACCAGCATCCCATATGGGTGCTGGTTCCAGTTCTGGCTGCTCCACTTCCAAGCCAGTTCCTGCTGGTGGCCTGGGAAAGCAGTGGAAGATGGCCCAAGTTCTTGGGCCCCTGAACCTGCATGGGAGACCCAAAACAAGCTCATGGCTCCTGGCCTCAGATGAGTCCAGCTCCGGCCATTGTGGTCATTTGGAGAGTGAACCAGCAGATGGAAGAACTCTCTCTCTCTCTCTCTCTCTCTCTCTCTCTCTCACTCTGCCTCTCAAATAAATAAATAAAAAAATTTTTAAAAAGAATAAAGAAGAAGAAGAAAAGAAGAATTCAGCTCAGGAATCCAAGGTCATGAGCTTCTGGGTACCATGGGGACAACAAGCCTGTCCACCCTTGGATCACAGATTCAGGCAATTTGGCCTGGCAGCAAATAAATGTCTCAGCTGGGGGAATCTGTGACTGGATCCTATCCCAGGAGATGCTCTCTCTGCGGGAAGAACACTGTCCAGGGGGAATAATTGAATCCATATTTTGTAGGTGATCACTCTCTGCTCACTGAAAGGAAAGAAAATAAATCTGTAATGGCAGGAAGCTCAACAAAGGAGAGATCTGTCTTTTGTCCTTTGAGGGTCTCGATGTAAAATAACAAAACCCCAATCCAGCCTCTGTTCTTCCCACTGCTGTCCTGCAAACTGGGCAAGGACGATATTGTGACACCCAGCAAAATCTGCTGAGACGGGGAACAAAAAGAAAACAGTGATGGTAACTGTAGATACTGACCTGGAAGGAATACTACCGAAGGAGGCACACACCTTCAATGCCCACCTTGAACCCCACCCTGACCTAGCACTGGGGAAGTGCTAGCCAGCAGCACCTGTGGCCACAGACAGACGGGTGACTGTTCCCTCAGCTAACCCACTCCAAGTCTGGTTCCTTGTAAAGGAAAGTCATACTCATTGGGTCAAAACTCACCTCACCAAAGTGAGATATGGTCTGACTACTACACAGCACCAGGCTGAGATGTTCCACACTGTTGGGGAGGGTGGGGCACAGGGAGCAGTGGTGCCAGAGACCACCAAAGACAATCCTTGGCCAAGATGCTCTATGCAGAAACTGCCCACCAGGTGGCGTGCGTGCAGAAAGAGAGCTTAGAAACACCTTGGGTTTCTCAGGTCCCTAGTTCTCTGTTGAGGTTGAGACCATGAACCTGATCCTAAACCTGGTCGCTAGAGACATTTTTGGCCACTTGGGTGGGAGTGCTGTTTACTGCAGAAAGACTAAGAAAATTAAAATTCAAGGTAACCAGGGTTTTGTTCTATGAATTAATGTGTGACTAGTAAAGAAAATGTTCTAATTTTAAAACAAGATGGGGTATGTGTGTGAATATCTGGTATAGTGGTTAAGATGCCACTAGGGACGCCCATATCCCATATCAGAGAATGTTGGTGTGAGTCCTGGATCCACTACCCACTCTAGAGGTGCAGAGGTGATGGCTCAAGTGTTGGGACCCTGCCACCCACATGGGAGACCCAGATTAAGTTCCCGGCTCCTGGCTCCTAGTTTCAGCCTGGCCAACCCTGGCTGTCCTGGCCATCTGGGGAATGGATCAGCAGATGGCAGATCTCTGTGGGTCTTTTTCTCTATCTCTGTCTCCCTGCCTTTCAAATAAACATAATAAAACACAAGGTGGGAGGTTTGATTCCCTGAAGTTTCTCTCCTTACCTCTCCCTGCAGTGGAGGACAGTGTAAACTGCAGCTGGGCATCCACTTCAGAGTTTTACAGCCCATGGGGGGAGGGGGCTGGTGCTTCAGCATGGTGGGTAAAGCTGCCACCTGTGGTGCCGGCATCCCATGTGGGCACCAGGTCGAGTCCCAGCTGCTCCACTTTCCATCCAGCTCTCTGCTATGGCCAGGGAAAGCAGTGGAAGATGGCCCACGTGCTTGGGCCTCTACATCCATGTGGAAGACCTGCAAGAAGCTCCTGGCTTCAGATCAGCCCAGCTTCAACCATTGTGGCCAGTAGATGGAAGACAGACTCTCTCTCTCTCTCTCTCTCTCTCTCTCTCTCTCTTCTCTCCATCCCTCCCTCCCTCCCTCCTTCCCTCCACCTCTCTGTAACTCTGCCTTTCAAATAAATAAGTAAATTTTTAAAAAACATATTGGGGGAGGGGGTGGCCAGTGCTATAAAGCTGCCACCTGCAGAGCCAGCATCCCATATGGGCACTGGTTCAAGTCCCAGCTGCTCCACTTCTGATCCAGCTCCCTGCTATTGCACCTGGGAAAGCAGCAATAGCTGCCAATGTTCTTGGGCCCCTGCACCCAGGTGGGAGACCTGGAAGAAGCTCCAGGCTCCTGGCTTCAGCCTAATCCAGCTCCAGAGGTTGAGGCCTTTTGGGGAGTGAAGCAGCAAACAGAAGACCTCTCTCTCTCTCTCTCTTTCTCTCTCTCTTTCTCTCTCCCCCCTCACTTTCTGTTATTCTGCCTTTCAAATAAAGATACCACTAGGGATGCCCACATCCAATAAATAAATATAATAAATAAATATAAAAACAAAACCTGCGGGAGAGATGTTCCATCTCCAGGACAGCAATAGTGTGTGTGTGTGTGTGTGTGTGTGTGCGTGTGTTAAAGTATTTCAGACATACTTAAAAGTTCCTCAAAAAATAGACTTAAAATATTAGTTTGTTTTGGTGCAAAAAACGTTTTAATCCCATGCCTGGTTTTTTCATACTATAGATTTTACATAAACTTTTTGAAGGTCCCTCAAATGCATGGGTTTCAAAACAATTTTTGCACCAAAATCAATATTTTTAGATTTCATTTTTGTGCCCTTTTTGAAGTATTTGTGTGTGTGTGTGTAAAAATAGTCTTAAGGGCATATAGCAAGTAAACATTTGTATAAGACAATTTAAAATTTGACAAGAACAGGATATGTCTCTTGCATTTCAGCCATGGCCTGTCCCATCCTCCCCGCTGCCAGCCCGAGGTGGCAGAAACCCCACTCCAGGTGTGTGCAGCCAAGAACAGAGCACTGTGTCCATGAGGCTCCACGCCAGGGGCTGTGGCATCCTCCTAGGAGGAGTGACTCAGCATTTCTTTCCCAGCCCAGCTACCTGACACCAAGGCTGAATTCCTGGTGACTGTGGCAACAGTTGGGGGCACTCTTCTGCCACCCTGCCCCCACTGTGAACAGAGGCTCCGCCTTGGGTGAACACAGGGACATTCAACCCCCAGCCCCGGCTTCTCCAGAAAGCAGAGGTTCTACACTGGGAGAAGCAACCACCCAACCATATCCAACTCCTGATGCAGGGCTGTCACTCAGACAAGCTGCCACTGTCCCCACTCCCAGCCCTAGAACCGAAGCTCAGAGGTTTTTCCTAGCGGGAAAGGCAGTACATAAAGTAGAGGACACCAGGGTTGGCTGTCGTGGCACAGTGGCCTGAGCTACCATTGGGATGCCTGTGGCCCTATCAGAGAGCACAGACCTGAGTCCACCTCTGCTTCCAATCCAGTTCCCTCCTGATGCACCCCAGAAGGCAGCAGAAAGTGCCCCACGTACTTGGGCTCCTGCCACCCATGGTGGAGACCAAGATGGAGTTCCTGGGTCCTAGCTTTGGCCTGACCCCACCCTAGCTGTTGTGGGAATTTGGGGAGTGAATCAGCAAATGGAAGGGGTGTGTGTGTGAGAGAGAGAGAGAGAGACTCTTTCAAATAAATAAATAAAACCCTTAAAAATAGTATGACATGCAGAGCTCCATAGCCTATCCCAAATGAATTGACTTCATTTGTAACAGAGTGTGAGGCAGTTGGCAACCTAAGGGAACTCAGAAAACAAAGAGGCTTGTGAAAAAAAGCAATTAGGAGGGGACTGGTAGCTTCAGAGATACAGGCTGAACCACAGACCAGCTCATTTACTGGGCAGAAGCAAGAAAAGACACAGCTAAGGAGACCCCTTCGGGGTCAGAGCAAACCTCAAACCCTACTCCTGTGAATGAGCCTGAATTTAATTGGATGAATGTCTTAATAAAGATGGCAGGGAAGAGACTGATTCTCTCCTGCTTGAAATAATTAAAAGCAAGAGAAAATGTACACAAAACAAAAAAACAACAACAACAAAAAACCAACAAAAAAGAGGCTCTTAAGTCCCTAGCTGCTAGGCAACAAAGAGCGGTCCCTGAAAGATGGAAAACCAACAAGGTAAGCCCTACAGTGTCCCCAGGTTACTGCACAGAGAAT
This sequence comes from Oryctolagus cuniculus, assembly GCF_964237555.1. Lineage (NCBI taxonomy): Eukaryota > Metazoa > Chordata > Mammalia > Lagomorpha > Leporidae > Oryctolagus > Oryctolagus cuniculus. The sequence continues at coordinate 26,356,586 of NC_091452.1, forward strand.
TTCTAGGCTGAGGCCAGGCGGGGAGAGTGTGGTCAGAGCTTGAGAGTCTAGGTTGAAGAAACACAGCTGCCCACGATCCGTGGCAACTGGAGAATGCCCAGAGCAGAACACAAAGAGCACTGTGCAGGCACACAGATCCAAGTATATGGCTGAGCAGAGGTCAGGGTATGCGTGTGGGGAAACCACTGAGGCCAAGGGAAACTACCCAAAAAGATTAGAAAGAGAATCATCCCCAGGGAAAAATCCAGGGCTGCAAATAACGTCTGCTCTCACCAAGACATATGGAGAACTTGGTAATTCATGGAGGATTGGGTACAGAACTCGACATAGTTTGCCAGTTTGCTGAAGTCTCAAGCAAGCAAATAAAAAATCCCTTTTAAAGATTATATTTAATTTATTTGAAAGGCAGAGTTACAGAGACAGAGAGAGAGAGAAAGAAGAGAGATCATCCATCCACTGGTTCACTCCCCAAATGGCTGCAAGGGCCAGAGCTGGGCCAGACTTGAGCCAGGAGCCAGGAGCTTCTTCCAGGTCTCCCATGTGGGTACTGGGACCCAAACACCTGGGCCATTCTCTGCTGCCTTCCCAGGAGCTTTATAGGGAGCTGGATTGGACGTGTGGCAGCCAGAACTCAAACCGGCACCCATATGAGATGCCAGTGCTGAGGCGGCAGCTTAAACACTATGCAACAAAGCCAGCCCAAAAATTTAAGAATCTTAGAAGACTGGAATCAATTAAACTGTTCAAGTAATTAAATCATGAACTAGAACAAAATTCAAGCACATCTTTAGGAATACAAATATGTTTACTACCTGATAATATTAACTATGTCCTGTATTCATCCACTCATCACCAAGCATATAAAGAAGTGGGGAAAATAAGACCTATACCTAGGAGACTATCACCCAAACTGACTCCAATTGACACAGTAATAAATGACTAGACAACAATATTCAAGCCGTTATTATAATGCCAATCTAAACATTGAAGAGCTAGAGGAAAAATCAAACGTGCACGGTAAACATATGGGAGGTTTTTCTTTAAAAAAGTTAATTAATTTTTTTAAAGATTTATTTATTTGAAAGTCAGAGTTACACAGAGAGAGGAGAGAGAGAGAGAGAGAGAGAGAGAGAAAGGGAAAGAGAGAGAGAGGTCTTCCATCTGCTGGTTCACTCCCCAGATGGCTGCAAAGGTTGGAGCTGTGGTGATTTGAAGCCGGGTGCCAGGAATTTCTTCTGGGTCTCCCACGGGGGTGCAGGGGCCCAAACACTTGGGCCATCTTCTACTGCTTTCCCAGGTCACAGCAGAGAGCTGGACAGGAAGCTCAAAAGCTAGGTCTCGAACCAGCGCCCATATGGGATGCCAGCACTTCAGGTCAGGGTGTTAACCCACTGTGCCACAGTGCTGGCCCCAATAATTAAACTTTGATAACTATCATCTAGGTGAAAACACACTAGATAGATCAGAAAATGAAGAATTAAAGAGTAATGAACTTGAAGAAATCTTTCAAAATTAACAGAGTTAAAGGGCTAGGAAAAATGAACAGAGCATCAGTGACCTATGGCATACCTTCTAGTGGCCAAACATGCACACTGTTAAAATCTCTGAGAGAGAGGAAGAGGGGATTTGACAAAGATAATAGCCAACAATTTTCTTAATTTGACTCAAAATATCTACCCACAATGTCAGGCAGCTCAAATCACCATAATTATAAAAGCATGAAGAAAATCATACCAAGGCATCATATTCAACACTTTTTTAAGTGACCAGAAGAAAAAGGTTCACATTATGTACAAAGGAATGAAAATAAGCATGACAGAAGATTTCTCAGAAAAGCAGTGGAGGCTAGAAGAAAGTGGAGCAACATCTTTAAGGTACAGAAAGAAAAAAGTTCATGTTAGAATTCTTTTTGGGGGGGGCTGGTGCTGTGGCACAGCGGGTTAAAGCCCTGGCCTGAAGTGCCGGCATCCCATATGGGTGCCGGTTCTAGTCCCGGCTGCTCCTCTTCCGATCCAGCTCTCTGCTGTGGCCTGGGAAGGCAGTGGAGAATGGCCCGGGTCCTTGGGGCCCTGCACCCGCGTGAGAGACCTGGAAGAGGCTCCTGGCTCCGGATTGGCGCAGCTCTGGCCGTTGCGGCCATCTGGGGAGTGAGCCAGTGGATGGAGGCCCTCTCTGTCTCTACCTCTGTAACTCTGTCTTTCCAAATAAATGAATATATCTTTAAATAAATCAATCTTTAAAAAAAGAATTCTTTTTTTTTTTTGACAGGCAGAGTTAGACAGTGAGAGAGAGAGAGACAGAGAGAAAGGTCTTCCTTCCGTTGGTTCATCCCCCAAATGGCCGCCACGGCTGATGCTCTGCGCTGACCCGAAGCCAGGAGCCAGGCGCTTCCTTGTGGTCTCCCATGCAGTTGCAGGGCCCGAGCTCTTGGGCCATCCTCCACTACCTTCCCAGGCCACAGCAGAGAGCTGGACTGGAAGAGGGGCAACCAGGACAGAACAGGTGCTCCAACCGGGACTAGAACCCAGAGTGCCAGCAGCACAGGTGGAGGATTAGCCTAGTGAGCCATGGCGCCGGCCCATGTTAGAATTCTTTACCTACGAAAGATGCAACTCAGAAAGAGAACTGCAGATCAACTTCCCTGAAGAACACAGACACAAAAGTCTTCAACAAAATTCTAGCCAACTGAATCCAACAACACATCAGAAAGATCATTCACCTAGAAACAAGTGGGATTTATCCCTGGTATGCAGGGATGGTTCAACATTCACAAATCAATGTAATATAGCACACTAATAAACTGAAGAACAAAAACCACATGATTATCTCAATAGATGCAGAGAAAGCATTTGATAAAATACAACACTCTTAAGCAACTGGGAATAGAAGGAACACTCCTCAACACAATCAAGACCATTTATGACAAACCCATGGCCAGCGTCCTATTGGATCCAATAGGACAATTCCACTGAAATCTGGTACCAGACGAGGATGACCACTCTCATGACTGCTATTCAATATAGTCCTGGAAGTTTAGCCACAGCCATTAGACAAGAACAAAAAATCAAAGGGATACAAATTGGGAAGGAGGAAGTCCAATTATGCCTATTTGCAAATGACTTGGTTTTTTTTTGACAGGCAGAGTTAGAGAGAGAGAGAGAGAGAGAGATTGTCCTTCTGTTGGTTCACACCACAGATGACATGATTTTATAAAGAGGGGATCCAAAAGACTCCACTAAGAGACTATTAGAACTCACTTCACTTGACTTTTGGTACCTTGTCTGTTATTTGAATTGCTAGTATGTTTTTCCCAAACTGTCATTTGTCTAGATCAGTGTTTCTCAAGCGTCAGGGCTATCAGGCATTTGGGGCTAGATATTTAATTCCTTGTGGTGGAGGGTCTGTCAGTGCATTGTAAGATATTTAGAACCTGGTCCCTTCCCACTTGTGACTGTCAAAGCTGTCTACAGATGTTGCAGATGCTCCCTAAGGGGGTGGGGAAATCACCCCTGGTTGAGAACCACTGATCTTAATAGTGTCTTTTTGTTATTAGAAATTTTATTCATTTTGCAGAAGTCAATTGATTTTCTCCCACTCCAACATTGCACAAATATTATTCTAAAAATTTTAATAACATTTTTATAGATTTTTAAGTGGTTCAATCTCAGACCCTCTGGAATTTACCTTTATTATATGATAGATGAGAGGTGTTTTAATTTATTTTCTTCCCATTAGTAAACAAACCACCCTCTTCCCACAGACCAGAAGTGCCCACGTTTGCACAGTTGGGCCTCCTTTCTGAAAACATTCATAAGCTTCTGACTGCTGAGCCCCACAGGGGCTGGGGAGTCTTACTCTGCCACTGGTGCCTTGGCTCTTGAAAGATATTAACCCAGGGCATGGGGGCCTTACACTTTTTTTTTGTTTGTTTTCTCTTTAATAGTTTCAGCCCAGAAATCTTAGAGGAAGTTGGATGCATTTTCCGCCGCATCAGCCTGGCTGCTGTGGGTGTTGTATTTTCCAGAAAGAGAGCATGGAGGCTCCAACATCAGAATCAGCCCTTTAAGGCACTTTAGGTTGGCTGGAAAGCCCAGGGGGAACATATCAGGCATGGAAAGCCAAGACACTTGGGCAAAAGATGTCCTGCATAAAGGACCCCTGTGGGTGAGACCCCAGTGGAAAGAAGGGGCCACCAAAGAAGGATGTACTTTTCTCTGAAGGGAGGAGAGAACTTTGCTGATGGCCTTGTCCAGCTAGTGGATCCAAAAGGCTTCCATAGGGGAGGCAGATCATCTCAAGAGCCTTGGTGATTACTGATATTATGCATAAGAGTCTTATTTGTTAAATAAACAACAAGAGTCACTGTGCACTAACTTCCCACAAAGGACTTCTGTCTCCCAAAGAGCGGTACCATGAAGCTTAATAGTAAAACTTGTTCTCAAGAATCACTTCCTTTTTGTATATTAAAAGGAGGATATCATCATGTCTCATAAGTAATAGTTATGTCTGAGAGTTCCAAAAGATCTGTCAGCCCTTGTATAGACTGTTGAGGAACACTTCTCTCAGTTTTCTTTATGCCATTCGTTTATTTTTTCTTTCTCAGATAAAACATGGGAGGGAGCAGGAAGCAGGGGAGAATGAGTGGAAGGCAGGTACAGTGGGAAGAATTACTATGTACATAGTGTTGTATTTATGAGATACATACAAATGATAAATAAATAAATAAATAGCATGGAGGAAGAAGTCAGGGACATGTGCTTAAGTCACCTTCTTCCCAGAATCTCTCTTTCCTGTTTGGTGCTTTTTAAAGTTTTTTCTTTTAAAATTTATTTTATTTATTTGAAATGCTGATTTACACAGAGAGAGGGAGAGACAGAGATGTCTTCCATCACTGGTTCACTCCCCAAATGGCTGCAATGGCCAGGGTTGAGCCAGGCCAAAGCCAGGAGCCAAGAGCTAGTCTAAGTTCTCCCACATGGATGCAGGGGCCCAAGGACTGGGCTGTCTTCTGCTGCTTTCCCAGGCCATTAGCAGGGAGCTGTCTTGTAAATGGAGCAGCTGGGACTTGAACTGGTGACTATACGGAATGCTGGTACTGCAGATGGTGGCTTAACCCCCTACACCACAATGCCAGCCCCTGTTTGGTGCTTTTCTAATGGAAACAGAAAGCAATTTCCTTCATCTTAAAGTATTTTGTAAATTCCTTTTTAAAGTTCTAATGTGCCTCTACCAACACATTGTTGATACCTTTCTTCAGAAGATCTTTAGAGTCATAGAGTGTTTGGCCTAAGCCTGGCCCAGTCCCAGCTGTTGTGGGCATTTGGGCCAAAAGATGGGAGCTCTGTCCTTGTCTGTCCTTCTCTTTCTCTTTGCCTTTCAAATAAAATGAATAAATAAATTTTAAAAATCAGCTATGCGGGCCGCCATTGTGGCACAGCAGGTTCAGCTGCCGCCTGTGACGCTGGCATCCCCTGTGAGCATCCGTCTGAGTCCAGGCTGCTCCACATTCCATCCTGCTCCCTGCTACTGCACCCGGGAAGGCAACAGAGGACGGCCCAAGTACTTGGGCCCCTGGCACCCACGTGGGAGGCCTAGATGGAGTTCCAGGCTCCTGGCTTTGGCCTGGCTTCAGGCTGTTGGGGCGGCCATTTAGGCATTGAACTAGCAGATCAAAGATCTCTCTCTGTCTCTAACTTTGCCTTTCAAAAAAAAATGAGCTATGCACATAATAAGTCCTGGATAACTGTTTCTGAGTGGCTAAAGTAAGATTAACTTAATATGTGTGGAAGTTACTTGTTTAGTTTAAGGATTTATGACATAAAGAGATTGCCTGCTTCAGTGTAGACAGGGATGGGCACAGTGGCATAGTTGGTAAAACTGCCACCTACAGTGCCAGCATCCCATACAGCGGCCAGTTCCAGTCCTGGGTGCTCCACCTCCAATCCAGCTCCCTGCTAATGACCTGAGAAAGCAGCAGATGTCCCAAGGACCTGGGCCCCTGCACCCACATGGGAGACCTAGAAGAGGCTCCTGGCTCCTGGCTTCAGCCTAGCCCAGCCTCAGAAGTTGTAGCCATCTGGGAAATGAACGAGCAGATGGAAGATCTCTCTCTCTCACTCTCTCTCTCTCTGTCTCTCTCTCTCTCTCTCTCTCCCCCTCTCTAACTCAGCCTTTCAAATAAATACAATAAGTCAAAGAGAGAGAGAAAGAAAGAAAGAGAGAGAGATAAAGAGAGAGATGATAATGCAGACACCTCTGGTGGTGGCAGAGTTTGCTTTTTCTACGGAAAAACAGTTTTATCAACCAGCTGTCCTCCTTAGGAAATCCAGGAGAGTCCCAGCATTGTCTTCTGGCCCTAGCAGGTCTGGGAGTCAGAGCTGGGGCCCCTGAATAGAGAACAATTGAACACATTGGAAGGACCATGGCATGGCCATGTAACTTCCCCCCTGGAAGAAGCGAGGTGCGTATTTGGATTTGCCATTCCTGATCTACACACTCAGTAAACTGTTTCCCTCCCAGGCTTTGCCAGAAACCATGGCACTGGCTAATTATTTGGAGAAAGACTTAAAGCAGTTTTGTTCTTAAGGGATGTCGAGGAAGAGACATGGCCATGCAGTCTTGTAGCTGGAAGAGATTGTATCTCCAGCTCTGCAGCCAGGGCCTTGCTCAACTCAGGGGCATGGGTTCTGTGCTTCAAATGAAAGAAGGGAAGTGTGGATTTGCTAAATGAAGGCCATCTCCTTAAGAGACCTGTGTCTTTGGAGCAGTTTAGTCTCTTGTATTCCACTGGGATTTATTATTATTATTATTGTAATTATTATATTTTAGGCTGTGCTGTCCCGCAGACGTGCGACAATAGGAGACTTCTTCCTGGCTAGCCGAAATCTCACATGGTTCCCAGTGAGCAAGCCTCACATGTGGCATTCCACTCTGGGGGCCACATCTTAGCTGTTTATTACTTTAATTTACATGTTTTTACTTAGAATAATTTTAAGTTGTTAAATCTGAAATGCCATTTAATCAGTAGTTCCCATAACTCTTTTTGTTAAAGATTTTATTTATTTATTTGAGAGGTAGAGATACAGAGAGAGAGGGAGAGACAGAGACAGAGAGAGAGAGAGAGAGAGAGATCTTGCATCTGCTGGTTCACTCCTCAAATGGCCACAATGGCCAGAACTGGGCTCATCCAAAGCCAGGAGCCAGGAGTTTCTTCCAGGTCTCCCACAAGTATGCAGGGGCCCAAGGACTTGGGCCATCTTCCACTGATTTCTCAGGCCATAAGCAGAGTGCTGGATTGGAAGAGGAGCAGTCAGAACAAGAACCAGTGCCCATATGGGATGCTGGCACCACACATGAAGACTTAGCCTACTATGCCACAGTGCCAGCCCTTCCCTTAACTCAAGTTTCTTAATTAATTAAATATTTCCATTCGTCAACTCAGTTTAGTTCAATAATCATTTATTAGGTACCCAGTAAGTATAAGGTGCTGTTCTAAGTTTCAAGACACAGACAAAAAATAGGTAACTCCACCCTCTGGAATGGGAGTTAGGTGCATATTGGTCTAATCAGAATACATTAATCAGTACCGCACAGTGAGTCTGAAAGGAGGTGCGCAGGTAAACTCAGGCTTGCTGGGTAGAGGGAACACTTACTGAGAGATAGGAAAGGTCCTGGAGAGGTGGGGTTGTTTGAGCAGGATTTGGAGGTGGAGTAGCTGTTTTCCAGGTAGATGAAGTGTGAGAGCATTCCAGCAACGGGAGCAAAAGAGGCCAAACATGGAGGTGTGGAATAGCACAGTGCTGACGGTGGGGGCAGGGTAGAAGGCTAGAAATATGTTTTGTTTCTATATTAAATATTTATTTGTTATACAGAATTATTCCATCCAAGAAGAGGGACTCACAGTCCCCACAGCGGTACAAGCAGCTTTCTGTCCATGGGCAGGGGTCAGGGGGCCATCTTAGGGAGAAAGATGGGAACTGTGCCAAGCCTGAGCCATCTTTACAGTTTATTATTGTTATGTAAAAATCTACACATAGTGTCCACATAAGAATGTAAGGTACAAATAGGAAATTGTGCAAGAACCAAGCCCTTGTTTAATCGTTTATTCTTTGGCCTCAGATGTGAAGTCTTGTGGCACGTGTACGGTTTTCACATGGGGCAACTTCTCCTGCAGAGAAGCCCGGTCTCGGGAGGACAGACTGCCTTCCTTTGAGGGAAGAGGAAAGTGCAGCCATAAACAACTTAAAGAAACGGCCTTCCCCAGTTATCTGGGAGCTTCGACGAAACGCTTTTTCCTGGTGTGAGCTTTCTGGTTTAGGCTTTAATTTTTTTTCTTTGTAAACCCAGTTGAGGAAGAGATTAATGTGAGACTCCTACTTTGTTTTTTGTTTGTTTGTTTGTTTGTTTTGAATGAGGACCCTTATCACCAGGATCTCTTCCTGGGCTACAAGACCTCCAGTCTTTTTTTTTTTTTAAGATGTATTTATTTATTTATTTGAAAGAGTTACAGGGAGAGAGGGTTCCATCTGCTGGTTCACTCCCAAGATGGCTGCTGGGGATGAGGCTGGGCCTGGCCAAAGCCAAGAGCCAGGAGCTTCTTCTGGGTCTCCCTCATGGGTGGAAGGAGCCCAAGCATTTGGGCCATTTTCTACTGCTTTTCCCCAGGCACATTAGCAGGGAGCTGGATCGGAAGTGGAGCAGCTGGAACTTGAGCCGGCATTCATATGGTATGATGGCATCACAGGTGGCGGCTTTACCTGCTATTCCACACCAGTCCATTTCTAGTCTTTTGAACTTGTCTTTGACCTTAAAGTCATGTTTCCAGTACCCAGAAAAATGGGAACCACCAGCCTGTGTCTTACAAGATTGAGACACTTGAGGGAGTTTTCAGTGGCTTAATGATTCCCAGTGTTTACATATCAGTGTTACAATTTATTCATTTATTTGCTGTGACTTTTCAATATAATTATTGCTGAATGAATAGACTGTATTGCAGCATATTTAAAGAACTTGGAATGAAGTAAACATTTTATCACTTTTCTTTTTGTATTTTTTTCAACCAGCAGATAGCTCATGGGTATCAGTGGTTCTTGCCAGGAACCCCAGTGACCTCCACAGCACCTATTCCCATGCCTAGTTCTCGGTCCTCCCACACGGCTCAGATGTAGCTTTAGAAACCCGCAGTCCTTCCCTGTTGGGTTGACCATCACCCTTGCTCACGTCCACCACTGCACCAGCCCCTGCCCACGTCCTGGTCTCCCTAGCCTCTTAATGCTGAAGGTCCCCAGAACTCCTGATCTGATCTCTCCTCTGCAGTCACACTTAGCACTCGGCAGTCTCATCTGCTTCATGACTTCAGACCCCATTCCATGCTCACAAGTCCCAAATGTGTATCTGAGCCCAGGTCTCCGGCTGGGGCTCAGACTGGTGTGTTGCATGGCCTGTTGGTTGTCTTCAGTTGAAAAGTTTATCAGAAATCTCACCTTGGACAGATCTCCAAGGGAACGCTGGGTTTTTCCTCTGTGAATGTTCCCCATCGTTCAATAGCATCTCCATCCTTCTGGTTGCTCAGGTTGACCAACTTGGAGTCATCCTCAGCCCTTCTTTCATTTCCTCACGTCCAGCACCCTGTCTATCAGGAAATCCTGCAGTTCTGCCTGAGGCTGCTTGGGTTCTGACCATTTCCCTGGGTTCCAAGCTGCCATCCTCACTGTGGGATCCCTCCTTCTACCTGTGCGCTTCCACGCCTAGTCTCAACAACATGGCCAAAGAGAAGTTGCTTAAAAAGTCTCAGCAGACCGTGACATTTTTCTGCTTAAAATCCTCCAGAAACTCCCAGGTCACCCTGAATGAAAGTGCAGCAGTTGTAATAAGCTACATTAGGCCACAGCGGATCCACCCCTCCTTCCCTCCTGGGCTTGGCCTCTTAGGAGCTCTCCCCAGCTCTAGTCCATGTCCTTGAACGCTAGGGGCGAGGTCATGGAGACCAAGGACAGGATGGGCAGGATCCCGGCCGTGAATGGGCGCGGCGAGCGCCTGCTGCTGCACAAGGGCATCATGGACATCCTGCAGTCCTACAGGTTCATCAAGAAGCTGGAACACACCTGGAAGGCGCTGTCCGCGACGGGGACACCGTCTCCGTGCACTGCCCCAGCGTCTACGCCAAGCGCTTCTTCAAGTTCATGAGCAACACGGTCTTCCGGAAGAACTCCCTCAAGTCCTCACCGTCCAAGAAGGGGTGCAGCACATTGCTGGCCGTGAAGCCCCTGGGGCCCACGGCCGCCTTCTCGGCCAGCCAGATCCCCAGCGAGCGGGAGGGCACGCAGTACGACCTGCGGGGACCCGCAGCTACCCCACGCTGGAGGTCGAAGGCCGGCCCGACCTCCTGCCCTGCACGCCGCCTTCCTTGGAAGAAGCCACGACGGCCTCCATCGCCACGACCCTGTCGTCCACCTCGCTGTCCATCTCGGAGCAGTCCCCGTCGGAGCCATTTGAGCAACCGCGCGGTACAGGCGGCGCACGCAGTCCTCAGGGCACGACGGCCAGCCCAGGAGAACCCGCAGCAGGTCATCGTGCAGGTGGAACCCGCGTGCAGTGTGGAGATCATCGTCCCCAAGGAGGCGGTCGCGGGGGTGGAGGCCGCCTCGGATCCCGCCAGCCAGGCCTCGGACGAGGAGGACAGGCCAGCCGCCGACATCTACTTTTAACTTTTATGCACTCCCAGACCCGGAGCCCAGCGCCCGCCTCCGCCTGGAGGCTCTGCCCGGCCCCTGGACTGACGCGGACGGCCGAGCCCCCAGTGCCCATCGCCGACCGGAGTCGCTGCCCGGCCCCTGGACGGAAGCGGACGGCCGAGCCCCCAGCGTCCACCACCTCCAAGCGCTGACCCGCGTACCCGCCGCTCTGGGTCCTCGCGGAGCGCACAGAGATCTCCACACTGCTGGCCCGCCCCCGCCCCATCAGCACCAGCCCGCCTGGGCCAGGTCCCCGGGGGCGGAGGCAGGGGGACCACAGGGACCAGGGAGGCCGCGTCTGCAGCCTGGCGTCGTCCAGACCCTCTGTCCAGGGACGCCCCTAGCGGGAGACGCCGAGACCCTCTGGGGACCTTGTCTGAGACTACAGAGCAACGCCGGTGGGGCGGGGCCTGCCGCAGGGGGCAGGGCCTCCCCGGAGGGGCGTGGTCGGCCGTCTAGGGGCGGTCCTGTCGTCTAGAGGCGGGGCTTCCCTGTCGGGGGCGGCTGAGCCGGGCTCCTGGTAGGCAACCCGAGGACCCCACTCCCAGATCTGCAAACTCCTTGGTGACACCCCCCGCTCGCTCCTCCTCCGTGGCTGCTAGCACGAGCGGTGGGCGGCGCCCGCACTCCTGTGCTGTACAACCTGGGCGAGCTGGGAACTCCCCGCGCCCCGCGCCCCGCGCCCCGCGCCCCTGCGCCCCCGCGCCCCCGCACCTGGCTCAGTGCAATACCCAGTCCCCAGGACCCTGCCAAGGTAGTGTCGCCGCAGCCCCTCACCCCCGCCCCGCCCCGGCCCCTCTGCTGGTTCAAGTGCATTGCCCGCGCCCACCCTGTCCGAAACCGAAGACCGCCTGCGTCCTGTGCGTCCTCAGCCCCCGCGGTCTGGGGCGCGACAATGCAGAGCGCGGCTTCCCGGCGGCCGCCCCCTCCCCAGCCCTCTTTTTACGCTGAGATGTAATAAATTGGGTATCACCGTCAAAAAAAAAAAAAAAAGCCTAAGGGCCTTTGCTCTTTTTTTTTTTTCAAAGTCAAGAACTTTTTTGTTAAAGAGTTATTTATTTATTCCAAAAGCTACAGAGAGAAAGAGAGTCTTCCGTCCACAGGTTCACTCCCCAAATGGCTGCAACAGCCAGGGCTGGGCCAGGCCAAAGATAGGAGCCAGGAGCTTCTTCCAGGTCTCCCACACTATTGCAGGGGCCCAAGGACTTCGGCCATTTTCCACTGCTTTCCCAGGCTACAGCAGTTGAGCTGGATCAGAAGTGGAGAAGTGGAGCAGCCAGGACACAAACCAGCACCCATATGGGATGCTGGCGCTGTAGGCAGTGGCTTACCTGGCTTTAGCATATCATTATCCCCTAACTGGCATTTTCATTTAATAATATATGGAGACTGTCTTTCCAGACCTATATAAACATAGATAGACACGGGTATTTTATACTTATATGCATAGTATTAAATTATGTGGACATTCCACTATTTATGAACTTATTAGGCAATTTAGATCTGATCTATGACAAATATAGCAAGCATTCTTTTTTTATTTATTTATTTTGAGAGTCATAGTTACAGAAAGAAGGGAAGACACACAGAGAGAAATCTTTAATCTGGTGGTTCATTCCCCAGATGGCTGCAATGCCCAGGGCCTGAAGCCAAGAGCCTGGAGTTTCTTCCAGGTTTATCATGAGGTCTCAGGGGACAAACACTTGGGCCAGCTTCCACTGCTTTCCCAGGTGCATTAACAGGGAGCTTGATGGAAAATGCAGCAGCTGGGACATGAATCGGAACCCATATAGGATGCCAGTGTCACTTTCCCGGGACACCACCACACTGGCTCCTAACAGACATTCTTAATAGTATAAATAACTACCATTCTTCACTTATTAATATGCCTCCTCTAAGGCTTTTGCTTTGTTTGTTGCCTTATATTTTCTCCCGCTAAGGTGTTTGATATATGCATATTCTGAACTATGTCTAATTTGTTCATTGTACCTTGGATAGTTACTTTTTAAAAAAAATTCCTTTGTTGTGGTCAGTGCTGTGGCATAGCCAGTAAAGCTGCCACCTACAGTGCCAGCATCCCATAGGGGCACCAGTTTGAGTCCCAGCTGCTCCACTTCTGATCCAGCTCTCTGCTGTGGCCTGGGAAAGCAGTAGAAGATGGCGCAGGTCCTTGGGCCCCTGCACCAGCATTGGACATCCAGAGGAGGCTCTTAGCTCCTGGCTTCAGATCTGCATAGTTGTGGCCATTGCAGCCATCTGGGGAGTGAACCAGTGGTTGGAAGACCTCTCTCTCTCTCTCTGTCTGTCTCTGTCTCTGTCTCTCTCTCTGTCTGTCTCTGTCTCTGCCTCTCTGTAACAATGCCTTTCAAATAAATAAATGAATCTTTTTTAAAAATTATTTTGTTTAATGCTTTTGTTCTTGTATAATACTTTATCTTGTATTAACATTGTCAGTGCTATGTTCTTTTGTTTTCATTCACCTAAAAGGCCTCATTGTTTGAAGCCTTTTTAAAATTTGCATTTTCATTTAAAAGGCAGAGGAACAGAGGGAGAGCTTCCATCCATGGATTCACTCCCCAGGCATCCACAACAGCTAGGGCTGGGCCAGGCCAAAACCAAAAGCCAGCAACTCAGTCCACATCTCTCACATGGGGGGTAGAGAACCAACGACCTAAACCGTCATCTGCTGCCTCCCAAGGTGTGTGTTACCAGGAATCTGAATTGGAAGTGAAACCCGGGGGCCGGCACTGTGGCATAGTGGGTTAAAGCCCTGGCCTGCAGCACCGGCATCCCATATGGGCGCCGATTCAAGTCCCAGCTGCTTCATTTCCGACCCAGTTCTCTGCTGTGGCCTGGGAGAGTTGAGCCAGGTGCCGGAGGAGGAGGAGCTGGCGCGGCGGCAGAGGCGCATCGAGGGCGAGAGGGTGGGTCTCACGCTGGAGCGAGGCTGCCTGATGTGCGACGTGAACCGGCGGCTGCAGCAGCACCGGCTGGAGATCCGCGGCCTCCAGGATGTGAACCGGCGGCTGCAGGACGATGACCAGGAGCTGCGCCAGCTCTGCTGCTTCCTCGACGACAACCAGCAGAAGGGGCGCACGCCGGCGCCGTGTGGCACGAGGTGGCCCGCCCGCAGCAGAAGCTGCGCGAGCTCGAGGTGCGCCAGGAGGCCCTGCTGCGCGAGAACCTGGAGCGCAAGGAGCTGGTGCGGCTGCTGGGCGAGCGGCGGCGCAGGCTCCCGCAGCTCCATCGACAGCCAGGCCAGCCTGAGCGGGCCGCTGGCGGGCGGCGCGGCGGGCGCGGGGACCCGCGACATGGGCGACGGGAGCAGCACCTGTGGTGCTGGCAGCGGCGGCAGCCCGGACCAGCACCGCCACCACCACGTCCCACCCGCGCTGCTGCCTCCCGGGCGCTCAAGGCCGGAGTCACGCGCCGGTCCCTGGACGGTCTCTCGGCGCCGCGTCATCACCGCAGCATCCCCAGTGGCTTGCACGATCCATCGTCCACCTACGTCAGGCAGCGGGAGTGCAAGGTGAAGCTGCTGGAGGGTGACAAGCTCCCGGCACCCGCGGGCCCCGGAGAGTTCCGGACACTGCGGAAAGGCTCCCCAGCTCGCCGCCCTGCCGCCGCCCTGCCAGGACACCCTGCCAAATGGCCCGGCCTGCCCTGTGCCTGAGCTGCCCTCGCCTGCCTCCTCCGGCTACAGCTCTGCCGGACAGAAGCCCGAGGCTGTTGTGCATGCGATGAAGGTCCTGGAGGTGCACGAGAACCTGGACCGGCAGCTCCAGGACTGCTGCGAGGAGGACATGAGCGAGAAGGAGAAGGCCATCGGCCGCGAGATGTGCAACGTGGTCTGGAGGAAGCTGGGAGACGCCGCCAGCTCCAAGCCCTCCATCCGGCAGCACCTGGCTGGCAACCAGTTCAAGGGGCCCTTGTAGGGCCGCTCCTCCCCGGCCGTGAACTGGCACGCCTGGAGGCCAGACGCTGTCTTCCTACCTGGGGGCGCACTGTGCATAGCATGCGGCGTGCCTGGCCTGGCCAGCCTCCATCTCCCACCTCACTCACCAGCAAATCCAAAGACGAGAAGCTGCCGACCTGTCTGTCTCTGGGCCCCAAGCCCCGGCTACATTAGCAAGAGGCCCGAGGCTGCTGCTGCTGCTGCTGTGATGGCCCCTGGCTCCTGGGCCCCGCCCTCCACAGGGGCCCTCACCAAGCCTCCACCCCGCTGCCTGCACAGAGACCGACCCCACTGGGGTCCTGGCGCGCATGACACCACCTCTGCCAAGCCTTCACCTGCCCCGGCTCCCTGAGCACTGCGCTCCCTACGTCCTGGACAAGGAAACTCACCAAGTCCCTGGCTGGCCACAGGCTGTTCTGGGGTTCAGGCCCTTTCCTGGACCCCCCTGCTGTGCCCAGCTGCCCTGCTGCTCACCCCCTGCCCCCCAAGACAGCCGCCCTCTCTGTAACGTCCCGTGCCCTGTGCCCAGGGCTCGTCCCTTGCTGTGGTTTACACGATGGGCCCGGAGCCCGGGGCAGTCCCATGCAGTCTCTGAGCCGAGCCACGCGTTGTTCTCTCTGGAAAGTAGCACTGGGCCACGGCTGGGCCTGTGGTCACCTGTGGCCTCCCCCAGGGACCCGGCCACACCCTGGGTCACTGTGAATAGAGCCGTGGGAGTGCAGGTTCTGGCTTTAATTTGCCGAGTGACCAGCAAGTCACTCAGCGTCTCTGGGCCCCTGAGGTCTCCATGGTTTCCTTCAGCCCTGCTCACGGTTCGAGCCCACACAGGTCTAGTGGGCTGGGTCGTGTTCACAGCCATGGAGCCGATGGAGAGGCTGCTGGGATGGGTCGGGCCCTAGCTGTGCCCTGCCACCTGGCGGCCTCGTCGCGGGTACCATCACCTCCCCTCTGAGTCTCAGGGCTGCCGGCCACTGCCGAGGAGGCTCCGTGGGTCAGCTGTGAAAGGAAGGCAGGAACTGACATGTGAGGATGAGGCCCAGAGCGGGTGGTCATGTGGGCAGTGCGATGAGCTCCTGGGTCCTGGAGCCCTAGGACCGGACGGGCCACCTTGCCCACACTGTTTCAGCACCTTCCTCACTCTTCCACAGTACTGAGTGAGGTGCCCAGGGGCTGTGTGTGGCCGGCAGGTCCCATCTGGACCCCTGTGAGGCCTGGGGATCCAAGGCACGGGGTTGTTCCCACTGTGTATGCCTGCGGCACCGTTGGGTCCTAACTCAGTGGAAAGGCTCATGGCCCAGGGTGTGCTGAGTGGGCGCTGAACAGGGGACGGGCCGTGTGCAGTTCCAGGGAGCCCTCTGAGCTTTTTCTGGAAGGAGCTTCTATCACCAGGGCTGTGCTCTTGAAGCTGGGTGAACACCTGCTGGTCATGGCACTGGGCGATTCCTGCCCAGGTAGGCAGCTGGGCTGGGAGTGCCAGAGGCACCTTCTGGGTCCTGGAATCCACAGAGCCACAGAGCAGCCCGGGAGTGGGTGGGACTGCAGCTGCCCGGAGCAGAGTGTGTTGTGTGCCCATCAGGCAGCTGGGCCACCACTGAAATAAGCAATAAGTAGACTCCTGGGACCAGTCAGTCCCCTGCAGGTGGGCCTTGAAGCGACCTTCCCTTCCAGAGGGGAGTGACCCTGTCCCTAAAGCTGTGTGGTGTCCAGGGACCCGCGGAGCACATCCTGAGAGCCCCCCTGTCCCTTCCTGCCCCTGCTGGCAGTCCCTGGTTTGGGAGGGTGGAACTGCCCGTGCGACACATCTCAAATGGAGCCATGACTGCGCGCCTGGGTACAGCTGGCGGCCGTAGAGCCAGCGGCTGGGGCCTCAGGCGGCCATTTGGCCGTGGCTCAGGGTGATGCCCAGCTCTGCCACTAGCAGGGCGACACGGGGCCAACCCCTCCCTCTGGAGCCTCAGCTCTGAGCCCCTCGTTGGGCTGGGGTGCTGAGACCTTCACCGTGAAGGAGGCCACTGGCCCAGCCCCACTCGGGGGCCTGCCACCCTGAAGTCAGCATCTGCTGAGTTTTTAGGCGGGCGTGTTTCTATCCACGAGTTCTTGCTACACACTGGTGTTTAAAGAGAAAAAAGTGACCTTTCATTTTTTTTTTCTTGAGACTTGAGAGTGAGCAAACTGCATACCACTGATTTTTTAAAGAGCAGACTGCACGGCTGTGGAGTGGCACAGGTGTCTGTTCACGCTGTGCGGGAGCAGCGCTGGCTTCTGAGGCGGTGCCCGCGGTGAGACCTGCAGCCGCCCGCACACAGCCGTGCGGTTCCCGGCCTGTTTCTACCTTCTGTTGAACCACTTTGATTTGGGGAGAGAAAAGAATAGATATTCGAGAGGCAGAGTTACAGAGAGGCAGAGGCAGAGAGAGAGAGAGGTCTTGCATCCACTGGTTCATTCCCCAGATGGCCGCTATAGCCGGAGCTGGGCTGATTCAAAGTCAAGAAACAGGAACTTCTTCCAGGTCTCTCACATGGGTGCAGGGGCCCAAGGACTTGGGCCATCCTGCACTGCTTTCTCAGGCCACAGCAGAGAGCTGGATTGGAAGTCAAGCATCAGGGACTCAAACAGGAACCCTACATGGGATGCTGGTGCTGCAGGTGGTGGCCTTACCAGCTACACCACCAGCGCCATGGAGTAGCGGGTAAAGCCATTGCCTGCAGTGCTGGCATCCCTTATGGGCTCCAATTCAAGTCCCAGCTGCTCTACTTCTGATACAGCTCTCTACTGTGGCCTGGGAAAACAGCAGAAGATGGCCCAAGTGCTTGAGACCCTGCACCCGCATGGGAGACCCAGAAGAAGCTCCTGGCTCCTGGCTTTGGATCTGCACAACTCCAGCCACTGCAGTCATTTGGGGAGTGAACCAGCAGATGGAGTCCCTCTCTCTCTCTCTCTCTCTCTCTCTCTCTCTCTCTGTAACTCTGTCTTTCAAATAAATGAATAAATGTTTAAATTAAAAAAAAGTTTTACATCCAGTTATTCTCCTACTGGTACTATATTACGGGCAGGTTTTCTGTGTCACTGAGTAGAGATCTGCTTCATTTTTCTGTTTTTATATTTTAATAAACTTTTTAACTGTAAAGTACACAAATAAGAGTGCAAAGACTAATAAAAGATCAAAGTAAAACCACTCTGGTACCCAGTACGCAGGTCAAGATGTTACACTTTTGTTTCCTTCCTTCCTAGACTAAAATTGCTGTTTTTCTTGCCTTATTACACTGGCTAGGACCTTAATATAGTGTTGACTAGAAGTGGAGACCACAGGGTAGGTTTGGGGACAGTAGTTTAAATGCCACTTCAGATGCCTGCATCCCATAATGGAGTGTCTGGGGTTGAGTCCACTTCCAGGTCTAGCTTCCTGCTAATCTGTACCCTCCCAGGCTGCTGCTGATGGCTCAGGCACTTGGGGCCCTGCCATCCACATGGAAGACTTGGGTGGAACTCTGGCTGAAGGCATTTGGGGAATGAACCAACAGATGAAAGATCTCTCTCTCTCTCTCTCTCTCTCTCTCTCATTCTGCCTTTTAAATGAACAAAAAACAAACATTTGTTTAAAACCAAAAGTATGTATTCCTTAATCAAAGTTCATAAAGACTTTCCCATTTTCTTCTAATAACTTAGTAGTTTTATGTTTCACCTTTTTAAAAAATCCATATGGATTTTATTTTTATAAATGCCATGAAATGTCTTTATTAGTTTTTAGTTACTCAGTATCCTGTCATTGACTAGTCGTGGTGCAAATGACCCTAAACCTGTTTCAATTATCAAGGTTATTTCAAAGGAGTATGGTTTAATATGCCAAATAAAATTTGTTTACTTGTTTAGTTGAACAGGCACTCTAGTGCCTTTCAGGGAAATTTTTTTCCTTTAATGATAAAAATTTGTACCACTTAGGATATTGGGGAATAAATGCCATAGACTCTTGTGGAAAATTTCAACAATGAAGTTTTGTAAATATCTTGTTGGCATTGCATGAAATTCATTCATGTCATAGTCAAGATTCTTGAACTAAATTGTGGTGGTAGTTCCAACTTAGTGTAGGCAAACACGTACTTCCTTGGTTCACATAGCTAAAAGGGCCAAGAGCACACTACGTTCAGGCATAACCAGATCCACGGTTCTGAATGAGGGGCCGGCGCCATGGCACAGCAGGTCAAAGCCCTGGCCTGAAGCACCAGCATCCCATATGGGCGCCGGTTCGAGTTCTGGCTGCTCCTCTTCCAATCCAGCTCTCTGCTGTGGCCTGGGAAAGCAGTGGAAGATGGCACAAGTCCTTGGGCCCCTGCACCCACATGGGAGACCCAGAGGAATTTCCTGGCTCCTGCATTTGGATCAGCGCAGCTGCGGCCGTTGCAGCCATCTGTTGAGTGAACCAGTGGATAGAAGACCTCTCTGTCTCTAACTCTCTCTGTAACTCTGTCTTTCAAAAAAAATTTTTAAAAAACAGAGTTCTGAATGAACCAAGTATATGTAAGAGCTTCAAATTATCATGGTCCCTGAGAGCCTGGTGGAGGGAAGCAGTCATTCTCAGTCCCTTCAGCAAAAGAATCCTGGAGCAAATTCTGATTTGCCCAGCCTGGATCTCATGTCCAGTCCTCATATATCCGTTTTTGCCCAGCACACAGGGAATGTGGGCCAGGCCTGAGTCCCGTACTGGACTGGAATGGGAGGCAGTTTGACTGGATCCCCCCAAACTACCCAGAATGGGATCCAACTGGAAAGAGAGATTCTGCGACCAGAAGCAGGCAGAGAGAGGTTGCTGGGCGCACAAACACCAAGGCCTGTTCCTCTTAGTACATAAGGCCTGGACTGTGTCACTCTGATGTACTTTATGGATGAGACACAACCAATCCCAGTGAGTCTGGTTTCGCCATCTCGGTTCTTCAGTCATATGTGAACACTCTGTTTAAGGAGCTGACGAGTGTGATATTTTTCGGCCTTTGTTGAGTGGGAGGATACCAGGAGCTGCTGAATAAGTACTTTGATGCCATCCCCAGTGTCATCAGTGATGGCAACTGGACTGCCAAGCCAGAGTGCTACCTCCCTCGCCCGGATGCTTTCCACATTTTCCGTGATCCCGTCTCTGGGGACATCCCCTGGCCAGGACTCCTCTTCGGTGTCTCTTCCCTCACCTTCTACTTCTGGAGTGCGGATCAGGTAATTAGAGGCCTTGTCACTAAAACCACTGCTCATGGGGTCTTGGGGGTGTGCCCGACATTCCAGGCCCCAGCACAGTCTGCAGCTAGAAGGAACTGTGGACCTGTCCACTCCGTGGTCAGATTTCCCCGACCAATTTGTATTTATTGCCCAAATAGCAGTGTAAGAAGTTCCATGGAAATGCGATTTTCAGGGTGGTTGTTTGACACAGTGGTTCTTGGGATGTCTGCATCCCGTATTGGAGTGCCTGGGTTTGAGTGTCGGCTCCACTTCTGATCCCAGCTTCCTGCTCACGTGCAGCCTGGGAAGCAGCAGATGAAGGCGCAAGCAGCTGGGCTCCTGCCAGCCACGTGGGAGACCTGGACTGAGTTCCCAGCTCCTGGCTTCAGCCATTGCAAATAACTTAGGGAGTGAATCAGTGGGTGGAAGATCTCCCTCTCTCTCTCTCTCTCTCTCTCTCTCTCTCTCTCTCTCTCTCGCTGCATTTGTCTCTCTCCATTTCAAATAAAATGAAAATAAATAAATACAAATTAAACTGTTTCTTCCACAGCCCCATCTACAACATATCAACTCTTGAATTTTTCCTTCCTATTTTGTCTCAAAAAGCACAATTTTGTTGGAAATGAAAAATGGCTATTTTGCTCTGCTTGTAACAGTGATACATTCTTTTAAAATATCATTCTAGTGAAATGTACATCAGAAGAATGATGATGATGCATCTATGTGACCATTACCCCAGTTAAGAACCAGCACATAGGGGCCAGTGCCGGAGCACAGTAGGTTAATCCTCCACCTGGGGTGCCAGGATAACATGAGCACTGGTTCTAGTCCCGGTTGCTCCTCTTCCAATCCAGCTCTCTGCTGTGGCCTCGGAAGGCAGTGAAGGATGGCACAAGTGCTTGGGCTCCTGCACCTGCATGGGAGACAAGGAGGAAGCACCTGGCTCCTGGCTTCAGATCGGCATAGCTCTCGCCATGGCGGCTGTTTGGGGAGTGAACCAATGGACAGAACACCTTTCTCTCTCTGTCTGTCTCTCTCTCTCACTGTCTGTAACTCTACTTGTCAAATAAATAAATAAAATCTTAAAAAACAAAAAAGCAGCAACACATAGCCATTACCTGAGAATAAAAATGCCACATCCTCACTGGCAGAGAGTCACACTATAAAGAAAAGTTCAAACATGAAATCACCAAAATCCCATCAGAAAGTGATACACAGTATCTTAGTGAACCTGCTGCCAGAAGCCTTTTAGTGCATAAAGCAAATAGGCATGTATGCATTATTTTACATAACTAGAATTATGCTGCTGCTGTTCTCTGACATCTCTTGCTTTTCTTTTAACTCATAAACATGTTTCAAACATCTTTTCATGTCAGTAAACATCTATAAACATTTTCCTTTTTAGGGATTTTTAAAATTTTTATTGGAGAGGCAGAGACAGACAGATAAAATAAAAAGTGCTCCCATCTATCTGCTGGTTCTCTGCCCATCCCCAGATGCCCACAGATGGCCAGGGCTGGGCCACACAGAACTGGGAGGCAGGAACTCAATCCAGGCCTCCCGCATGGGTGATGGGAACCCACCCACTTGAGCCATCACCTGCTGCTCCCAGAGTGCACATGAGCAGGAGTGGGGCTGGGACTCAAACCCAGGCACTCCACATGGGTGCACGTGTCCTGACAGCACCTACCCAGCAGCCTGAGTGTCCACCTCAAGACCTCATTTCAGGATGGTAGCCCCTCTGCTGTGTATGGCTACCAGAACAAAGTCAGCAGTGAGTTCACGGGTGTGATTTCCAGTGTTCACCATCACAGTCCCTGATACTGCATTCTTGGGTGTGATCTCTGTTCCACCTGTCTGACCCCTAGTGACCTTATATACTTGGTTCTTCTGATAAGTAATGCTTCTAAATGACATGTCCTAATTCTTTATCATTTATGTACACAAATGCAAATTTTTTAAAGATTTATTTATTTATTTGAAAGTGTTACACAGAGAGAGGAGAGGCAGTGAGAGAGAGAGGTCTTCATTCTGGTGGTTCACTCCCCAATGGCCGCAAGGGATGGAGTTGTGCCAATCCGAAGCTGGGACCCAGGAGCTTCTTCTGGGTCTCCCACACAGGTGCAGGGGCCCAAGGTCTTGGGCCATCTTCTACTGCTTTCCCAGGCCATAGCAGAGCGGGATGGGAAGTGGAGCAGCCGGGTTTTGAATTGGCGCCCATATGGGATGCCGGCCCTTCAGGCCAGGTCGTTAACCCGCTGCACCACAGTGCCAGGCGCACAAATTTAAATTTCTTCTTTTTCAGCTACCTAGATACTATCATTAATACTAAAAACTCTGGGCCTGTGCCGCGGCTCAAGGCTTATCCTCTGCCTGCGGCACCAGCACCCTGGGTTCTAGTCCCGGTTGGGGTGCTGGATTCTGTCCCAGTTTCTCCTCTTCTAGCCCAGCTCTCTGCTGTGGCCCGGGATCGCAGTGCTTGGGCCCTGCACGCCATGGGAGACCAGGAGAAGCACCTGGCTCCTGGCTTCGGATCAGTGTGGTGTACCGGCTGCAGTGTGCCAGCTGCAGCGGCCATTGTGGGGTGAACCAACGGAAAAGGAAGACCTTTCTCTCTGTTTCTCTCTCTCTCACTGTTCACTCTGCCTCTCAAAAAAAAAAAAGAAAAAATATTAAAAACTTTATATAAATTTTAATTTATGTAGTATATCATCTATGAATAATGAAAAGCTGAATCTTTGTTTCTCTCCTTGAGCCTTTAGCTTCTTTGTCTTTTCTCACGGTGCCAGCTTTGATGTCCACATGAAACAACATTAGCTGTAGTCAGAGATGTCAGTACTCCCTCTGGAAGCAACCGTGACAGAAAAGTCAGAGCCCTCCAGAATCCAAGCGGTGCAACTAACAGGCTAGGTTATACCATGATATCAATTTGTGTATCTTAGTTGTTTAAAATTTTTTATACCAAGCAAATGAAATATTAACATTCTTTTCAAGCATATTTACATTTAAAAATTGGCCATAATTAGGTTATAAAAGAGGTTTTAGATTACTAATCAGTGGATAGATATCAAACACTGTGTTCAGACTAATGAAAATTAGAAAGAAGAAGCTAAAGAACAGTTTCTAAAATCGCTTGAATCTGAAAATTAAGTAGCATGTTATTAAGTAGCTGGTGGACTGGAAAGTCAAAAAATCACATTTAGAACTGAATGGCAATGAAAACACTGCATGCCAACTTTTTTTTTATCATTTATTTAATGAATATAAATTTCCAAAGTACGACTCATGGGTTACAATGGCTTCCTCCCCCCATACCGTCCCTCCCACCCACAACCCTCCCCTTTCCCACTCCCTCTCCCCTTCCATTCACATCAAGATTCAT